>NC_050446.1:129942145-130167145 GCF_903995425.1 Onychomys torridus
ATATTTAGGTTTTTTTTATGTTTTATTCAGTTAAAATTTCACACAACAGAAGTTGTCTGAGATCTGCTATTGTGGATACATTCTTGCTCTAAATATCCAGTTATTGTCTTGCTGGTAGGTTCGAGTATTTATAGGCACAATAAATTTGTTGAAGGAATAGATACATGAACTGAATAAATTTGCACTATAAATACTTTAAAGCATCAACTGACTAATAACTTAGTAACACTTTTCATAGTTACCCTTTAAGCCTTTGTTAAATATTACACAGCAGAAGGGGCGAGAAGTCTATTAATGTAGTTAGAATTCCATTTCTTTGGTGCTAGGAACAAAGAATTTCCTGCATTTGGTAAATTTTTTGCCATTGTTAGGAATGTATTGTGAGAGCTCTCTCTCATTTTATTGTCTTCTGCCAATCACCAATGACTCAGGACTGTTACTCATGATCCCTAAGGACAGAAGTAACTCTGAGGTGCTCACAAAGCTCTACTGTCCCTTCTCTGCTTTTACATTCTGAGTTAACTGGAAGGAAATTTGTTCATTGTTTCAGAGGTTCATATTTTTCCAAAGAGTGCATTTTCTATAAAACATACTTATTCCTAAAGTAGTACATATTTTAACATATGATACTCTGTCATGTTTGTCTTCGTGGGTTTCATCTGTGCACTTGGCACAGCCTACAGTCACTTCACAGAACTTTAATTCAGGGGTTGTCTTCATTGGATTGACCTGTGGCCATTGCCCTGATTGTTAATTGATGTAGGAGGCCTGGTACACTGTGAGTGACTCCATCCCTTGGCACACAGTCTCAAGCTGTATAAGCAAGCTAGCTAAGCATAAGCCTGTGAGTGAGCCAGAGAGAACCAATTTCTTCATGGTTTTTGCTTCTAGTCCTGACTTGAGTTCCTTTTCTGACTTCCCTCAAAGATGGACTGTAGCCTAGAAGTGAAAGCCAAATACACCCTTTTCTCTCTAACTTACTTTTGGTCAGAGTGTTTTATCACAAATACAAAATGACACAAGAACAATTTGTTGTTCAGCTTCTTAATTGTAAGTAATGGTAGCTACTACCTTCATAAAAATATTATGCAGGTGAAGAAGCAGTGTTGGTGCAGCCTAACATACATGTCTAACTACACATGTTTCTGTGAAAGCTCCTAACCTTAGTATAGCACCTGTATCATAGGATGAAAAGGTTCTGTGAGTAGAGCATATCTGTAGAAGAAAATGCAGCAAGGGATAAAGAGAGAGACAGAGAAGGGGAACGAAATTCTTATGACTTTCTTCTTAGAAGGCTTTTAAAAATGATTTATCTCAACATACATTAATTATACATAGTAATGAGATTCACTATGACATTTTCATAAGTGGAAATAATGTATTTTGATTGTATTCATCTACATTACCTTGTTTTTTATTTAAATATTTTGAGAATTTTATACAGGAGTACTGTATTTATATTGTTTCTACCTCTCCAACTGTTCTGATGTCTCCCTCCCCAATTCCCATTCAAAGTCATGTTTTATTTTTCAAACACTATTATACACACACACACACACACACACACACACACACACACACACTCAGCCTAGTGAGTCTATTTGGTGTTGCTTGTATTTGTATGTTTGTAGAGCTGACCACTTGAGGTAAGATAACCAATTAGAAGGCTCATCCCTGGGGAAGACTGACTCTTCTTTTGGGAGCCACTGATTGCCTGTAGCTCTTCATCCAGAGGTGGGGCCTTGTGAGATTTTACTCATCCATGCTCGCATTTCATCTACTGCTGTCAGTGTTGTACTGGTCTTCTTCAGACAAACATATTTGTGATCTCTCATAGGTGTAGCTTTCCTGGCTCATCTAGAAGACATTGTGTCCCTGGTCCTCTGGCACCTTTGATCTTTCTGTCTCCTTTTCTGTGCTGTTCCCTAACCTTTGGGTGTATGGGGTTGCACTGTAGATGTGCCCATTGAAGTTGGCATTTTAGCAGTCATGGACTTCTCTAGTAGTTTCCATAGAGACGTACTCTACATAGAAACACTGCTTTGCTGAAGGGTGTGTGTAGTGGATAGCCATCCCAGCATTGGCCTGGAAGTTCCAACCCCCACTGAGGCTTCGGTAATGGTCACGCCCACGAGGCGGGGCAGAGGAGGGAGCGGAAGACCGAGGAGCAAGAGGAGGTGGTGCTCTTGGTTCCGGGACGCTGGACGCTGGAGGTAGACCAAGCAGAGTTCTCCAGAGAACACCGCCGGACTGCCCTATACCTTTGCCAGACCCTGCAACCTACCCCTTCATTTGTAAGTTACCCCACAAAATAAACCTCCCTTTTAACTACGTGGAGTGGCCTTAATAATTTCACCAATAGCTGGGGCCCAATGTGGGGCAAGAGTTTCCACCTAAAACCTAAAAAAAAAAAGATTCTAAGACAGAGCTAAAAACAGCTTCCTAATTGTCTCTCTCAAGTTAGCGGCAGCCTGCCAGTTTGAGCTACTATGGCGGGTTCCTGGCGTGTGTGTCTGACCTGCAGTGTGGTGGGAATGAGGAGTCTACAAGCAGCACTTTACTCTACTGTGTGCTGGATTTAGCCTTTGCTAGTTCAAATTTAAAAAAAAAAAAAGCGTTTCTGGGCTATGCGCTGCTTTGATAGAACTGCTTCTGATAGTTGATGGTACACATGGCTCCAGATCCAGAGCTGTCGGTAAACTGTACCACCGCCATGTTGGGAAGCTGAGGTGGGCGGAGCCAGCAGCCACAGCGGTGCTTCAGTCTTACAAAGATGGATATTACACAGAGAATCTGGTTTGTCTTGTCTTTGGGATTTTTAACTACAAAAAAAGATTTGACCGTAAAAGCTGTTGAGTTAAACAAATATGTAAATTTTAAAGGTACCTTGACTTCAAAATTTGTATATAAGGATATGTTGCTTTGGAAAGGAGTCTCTTCTTTTGTTTCCACAGAAAGCAAGAGGCTATGGATTTGTTCCAGATTAAGATACATCAGGTTTGATCAGCCAAGACCACCTGAAAGGTCTCCAGTGACACCATAGCCCAGATGATTTGACATCCAGAATGGTTTCAAGGCAACTGGCTCAGAGGTTCACCCTAATGGACTACTCCATAATCCTAAAATTTTCTTTGTGTCCCCATAAGATACAGCATCCCCCTCCAGCAGGAAGTAGTAAGAAAAACTACGCCCACATTCCCAAATTATCAAGCTGGCTTTGGAGATGGAATTGGCTCACTCCTTCTCTCAACCCAGACATATTGCTAAAAGAAAAGGTTAAGAGATTCTTGTGTCCCAAATCAGAAGAGCCCTCTGGTGTGGGACACAGAAAAACCAGTATTTTTCTTTAAAGCAGGTTGATTATAAATGCGATCTCTTTTTAAAGAAGAAAAGGGATAGGATATAGATATAATAGGATAAAAGGGTAGATTAAGAGTACTTCTAAAGAGCAACAACTTGTTTAAAATGTTTTACATTGGTATAGACTTTAGTCTATTGATACAAACTTAAAGTTAATTTTGTTATACTGTGTGCATATTTCTACTCATGTTTAAGGTATTATGTTTGTATAGCTCATTTTAAATTGTAATGGATAATTAAAAAGAGATTAATAATTAGTCATCTAGGATAATCATACTTGTAGCCATGTTAGTTAAGTTTACTAGGTATACACAGAGATATTTCAGGTAGATAGGTAATCTTCAAATACTTCAAAGACCTACAGAATATGGCATTTAAAATACTTATAAAATTTAGACTTTCTGGACAGTGAGACATGTCTGCTCCTGGCAGCACCATTTTACTTCAGAGAGGAGGATGGGCATTGAGGACACTTCATATGGAGTTTATCTTCACCTTGGCAAAAATAGCCATTTGGACAAGAGACTGTTCTTGCCTGGACTGCTTGATCAACTGGACATGCAGGACCCATAGGAAGGTGACCACTAAACTTTGCTTGACAAAATGGTCCTTCAGGTTCCTGCTTCGCAGCAGAAACTGCCAGACATTCTACAGGACACTAAGAAAAGTGACCGAGAGACTCTAGCCCTGTGGGCTGAAGACAAATGCCCCAACTTTACAAAGGAACATTAGGTGACTGTCCAGGCTGCCAGCTGTCTCTGTCTACCCTGCAAGACTCCCGAAAGTTGCTTGCATCCTTCTCCCGGTTCTCAGGTAATATTATATCCTTCTGAGGTCTTTGATGTGGTTGAAGACTAGATAGTTATAATTTCCTCAGTTATGATAAAAGACAAGTTAGATATAAAAACCTTAGACTCACAAATATAAGATAGATGGATATCTTCTTTAATATTATAACTGTAATTCTTGCTTGATAATTGTTTTATGTAATTGTACTATGTAAAAGTTAAAACCTTCCTTAAAAAAAAAGAAAAGGGGAAGTGCTGTGGATATCACTCTGTGTAAATAAAGTTCTGATTGGCCAGTGGCCAGGCAGGAAGTATAGGTGGGACAAGAGAGAAGAGAATTCTGGTAAGTAGAAGGCTGGGGAGACACTGCCAGCCGCCGCCATGAGAAGCAACATGTAAAGACACTGGTAAGCCACATGCCATGTGGCAAAGTATAGATAAGCAGAAATGGGTTAATTTAAGATAGAAAAAGTAGATAACAAGAAGCCTGCCACAGCCATACAGTTTGTAAACAATGTAAGTTTCTGTGTGCTTTCTTGGTTGGGTCTGAGCGACTGTGGGACTGGCGGGTAAGAGAGATTTGTCCTGACTGGGCCAGGCAGGAAAACTCTAACTACAGGTGTGAGTTATACTTCCTTGGCATGGTCCAAGCTACACCTGTTGGTATTGTAAGGGGAGAGCATGAGCATGCGGGCATCTGCAGCAATCACCTGGCCTGACTGGTGTACAAACTGCACTATTGGTGAAATTATTAAGGCCACTCCACGTAGTTAAAAGGGAGGTTTATTTTGTGGGGTAACTTACAAATGAAGGGGTAGGTCGCAGAGTCTGGCAAAGGTATAGCGCAGTCCGGCGGCGTTCTCTGGAGAACTCTGCTCGGTCCACCTCTAGCATCCCGCGTCCCGGAACCAAGAGAGAGACCTCCTCCTGCTCTTCGCTCTTCCGCTCCCTCCTCTGCCCCGCCTTGTGGGCGTGATCATTACTGAAGCCTCAATGGGTGTTGGAACTTCCAGGCCAATGCTGGGATGGCTACCCACTACACTGCACTACCCGCGTTAAGACTTTGAGGAGAGTTCACAGAACCTGTTTTGTTCCCTCCTCTGTTGCTGGTGCTCCCTTTCCCCAGTCAGTTCCCTGTCTGCTTTTCTATATTTTTCTGTTTGTTTTTATTCATTCTTTTCCTTTTTTAAAAATAAATCTCACGTATTTCATTTGTGTTGCTTATGGAAGCATGGGTAAGGGCCATTCACAGGAATATGAATGGTTATCTTTTCTCACTAGTCATTACAGCAACGAGAAAAATATTTCTCCCTGTTTTGTGATAAACCTGACTTGGGTTAATCTGAGAGGCTAACAAGAAAAAAAAACATACAAATGTATTATTTATTTATTATTAAATTTATTATCATAGCCTTAGATATCTTTAGGAAATGAAGACCTTGAGATCCTTCTGTAGTCAAACACACACTGGATTTCACCACATTATGAAGTGAGATTGAATGGGGTACTTCAGTTGAATGGAGAAGTGACCAATATGGTAATGCTTCATTTGCACAGATTATTTAAGTGGATTTTTCTCAGCTTTACCTTCCAATCCTCGGGGATAAAAATGTTGCTTTCTTTTTGGTGTAGAGCTTCATCTTCTACATGGGAACTTCGTCTGCTTTCAAGACACAGTGTAAGTGACCTTGAATCTCTGCTTATGAAGTGACTTAAACAGACAATATCACAATAGCATATTTGGGGGATGGAATTTTTGTTTGTTTGTTTGTTTTCAAGACAGGGTTTCTCTGTGTAGTTTTGGTGCCTGTCCTGGATCTCTCTCTGGCCTCAAACTCACAGAGATCTGTCTGGCTCTGCCTCCCGAGTGCTGGGATTAAAGGCATGTGCCACTACTGCCTGGCTTGGAATATTCTGAAACCCTTAAAAACATAGCTCATATATATATATATATATATATATATATATATATATATATATATATATATACACATATATGTATAATATATATAATATCACATGTCATATAGATATATAAATAGAAGTATGCCACTATGTGATATTTGTAAATTTTATATTAATAATATTAATATATATTGATATGTTATAATATCTAAAAGATACTGAATGTATAATAATGAACTTTAAATAAACCAATAACACGCAATTTTAGTGGTACTTTTAATTGAGCATGTGGGAGAAATTACAAAATGTCTTCATATATGTATACCACAAAAACAGTCTAGGGAATGACTTCATAAATGCCTGCTATGAAAGAGTAGGGACCAGAGTTTGGGATCCTTGGATTCATGTAAAAAGCCAGGTATGGTTGCATACCTTGAATTCCCAGTGCTGGCATAGCAGAGAGTGGACGCTCCCTGAGGCCTGCTGGCCAGCTAATCCAACCATATCAGTTAACTGTAGGTTTAATGAGCTATAGGTTCAGTGAGCTATAGGTTCTTATCTCAAAGAATAAGGTTGAGAGTGATGGAGGTTATATTCAACATCAGCCTCTGGCTTCCACACATATGTGTACATCCACGCACGTGAGACAAGGCTGAAGCAAAAGTGAATGTTTATCCACCTGTCACACTCTGTAATGAATACACACTAATGAAAAGGTTTAAAATGTGTGCTGGTACAATCAGATAGTAAAGGGTGGCAATTTAATGATTTGTGTATTATTTTTATGTGTATGTGTGTGCATAAACATGCAACACACATGTGCAGGTGCTTGAGGAAGCCAAAAGAGGCTATCAGAGAGCCTGTAACTGGTGTACAGGCAGCTCTGAGCTGCTGGCTGTGGGTGCTGGGAACCAAACTCTGGTCCTCTGTAGAGCAACATCTTAACCATTGAGCCATGTCTGCAGCCTCAAGGTTGGAATTAGGTTTTGATGTGTTTGTCTCCCAGCCAGTTGCCTAGCAAGCAGAGTGGATAACTAGATGTGATATCTTAATTTGCTTTTAAAATATTTGGGGTCTAACATTCTCTGGCTTACAAATATGAAATATATTGTTATATAGGAGACATATCTTATTTCCTGCAGCTAGATTTAAGATTGGCTTGGCAATGTCTATTCATTTATGAAAACTGAATAATTTAAATTCCTTTTATTAGTTTTGAAGTTTCCACATAAATATATGGGTTTTCTTCCAGTTTTGGATACCCTCCAATTTAAAAGACTGATACAAGAGTAACAGGCTCTTTCCCTTAAAATTAAGAAAATACATTAATTTAGGAAAATATTTAGGTTTTGTTTTTAATAAATCAAGTTTGGAAACTGTGGAAGTCAAATAAAGTTTGGGCTACATTTTCTATCCACAATATCTGTTGATATAGTGCTTGCATACAAATATGCATGGTATATTTATTTCCTATACTGTTTTATTTATTTTTATTACTTATTTATTTATTCATTCAGAGATGAATCGTTCAGCACCCATAATGGCCTTGCTCTGGGGGGAATCAGTTTTTAGAGATGTCTTTAGGCTACAGACAGCAAGGAAGTAGAAGGTCCACAAAGCGGAGAAATTAGCAAGGTTGAAGAGCTAAGTCCTGGTGAGGCCCTGTCCTGCTTTCAGGAGGGGCTGGGCATTCTGCCTCCGATGTTTGCCACGTGCCAGGTTCCTTTATCCCCACCTCAGTCCCTTTGCTTTCTGCTGCACACTTTTCACTTTCTCCAGTCACTTAAGTCAGCTCTTCTTCACTTCGGTTTCCACCTTACTACTTAGGCAAGTCTTTGCCATCCACAAATATTTGGTGACAATGTGGTGGCATTTGAGGACTTTCTGTGGTGCTCTGCAAAGCTGGTGTATCAGTTTGATGAGCTTTTTTCTCATGATCTTAGACTGCAGCAGTCCACGACACCCAGATCAGAGACCTAGAAGAGCCAAAACTGTGACTAAAGCAGTTAAAAAATATGATAACAATACAAACAAAATTAAGCAACACAGTTCTCTCATAGAAGAAAAAAATAAACTGGAAGTTAGCAGACACTCTTTGGTGACCAACGTGTTTACTGGTTTTCTCCTGAACTTTACCATTTATTTCTTTGAAAAGATAGATTTTTACATATGTGTACACACAAAATGTATATGTATATATATATACATAAAAGATGATACATAGAATCTATATGGCATATATAATACATACACATATATGTACACATATATCTTAGGAAAAATAGCAAGAAGTAGAGATGGAGAAACTTTTACAAAGCTGAAGTGCTTGGTAGAGAGAGAGAGCTAAAATCATGAGGCACTTAGCGGCATCACAGCAGATGAGGATTCTCAGAAAAAGACATTCCAGTTCCAAATTAAAAGTAAATAATAAGAGGTGTGGAGGAGGGCATACAATATTGATTATTTTCTCCATTCCTTTAAATGACTAATTCTCAGTGAGGGTCTCCAGAGCAGTTATTTTCCACTCTGGATGCCGTGTTAATATGTTCTCATCTGGTTATTTCTGCATTGTAAGAGGACAAGGTACCCTGTGACTCAGAGGTGTTTGCTCCCTTGTAAATAGAATAATTCCTACTACCAGGAACTTAGGAAGGTAAAGTCAGAGTGGAGAGTGGAACTTACTACTTATCCATTTTTTAAACATTTATTTTAGTTTTGATTAGGCATCTGTGTGTGCGTTCACATGAGTGTAGGTGCCTGCATAGATCAGAAGAGTGCTTCAGACTGCCTGGAGCTGGAATAAGGCAACTGTGAGCTGTTCAGCATGGGTGCTGGGAACCAAGCTCAGGTCCACGGTAAGAACACTGTCTTAGTCGGTGCTCTATTGCTGTGGAGAGACACCACGACCAAGGCAACTCTTACAAAAGAAAGCATTTAACTGGGGGCTTGCTCACAGTTTCAGAGGTCTAGTCAGTTATCATCAGGATGGGAAAATGGCAGCAGGCAGGCAGACAGGAGTAGCAGATGAGAGCTAGCCACATCCTGATCAAATAGTGTCGCCCCTTGTGAATAAACATTCAAGTATATGAGCCTATGGGGGCCGTTCTTCATCAAACCACCCAAACAGAATGTGTTATTAATTGTTGATCAATCTCTCCAGCTTCTAAGTGTCTTATTTTTATTGCTATTTATTTGTTGGTTTATTTGTATAATTTGATGTGTATGGGTGTTTTTTTCTGCATGTTTTTCTCTGTTTCATGTGTATGCAATGCCCATGGAGGCCAGAAGAGGATGTCAGATCCCCTGGAATTGAGTTACAGACCATTTCTACTACCATGAGGGTGATAGGAATTGGGCCCACACCCTTTGGAAGAACATTCAGAGCTTTTAACTGGTGAGACATATCTCAGGCCCCTTACTGGCCTTATTGCTATAAAACACCTGATGAAAGCAACTTAGGGAAGGAAGGGCTTATGTTAGCTCCCAATTCAAGGGTTCCATCCATCCTAACAGGGGAGGCATGGCATCAGGAGTATGAGTTGGCTGGTTGCATTGTACCTATAGTCAGCAGCACAGAGAGAGGAAGGCTGCTGCTCAGTCTTTTTTATTCAGTCCAAGACCCGAGCCCACAGAACAGTGTCACTCACATTTAGGCTGGTCTTCCCAATTCAAGTTAACCTAATCTAGAAATTCATGCACAGACATTCTAGAGGTTATTTCCACAGTGGTCTTAAATCCCATCAAGCTTACAACCAAGATCAGCCATCACAAGGAGGAAGCCGTTTTACCTTATGGTTTTGTCTTCCTGGGTCTAGACTTTGAATACTCCCAGGTCATAACAGGAAGTATCTTTAGGGCAGAGTTTAACAGCAAGGCATGATATTCTGATGGTAAGTTTAAAAATGAAACAGATTCTCTTGTCATTGCTAGAGGAGTTCTCATGAAAGTTTCATGGCCCAACCCAGCCTATCTCTGAAACTAAGGGGATATTTGTGACTCTAATTTCATAGTGTAATAGTGCCACCAAGAAGCCAATGTGGGATAGGCTTCTGAAAAAATGACAAGATGGGCTTCTAAATGAGAAACTTGGAAACTGCTAATTTCATCTCTCCTTTTCCATGTCATCATTTCTTTCTGGACAACATTTAATCATGAGACCTTTTGTCATTAAATCATTTATTCACTCACCCTATATTCAACATGTATTCATTAAATAAGCAAAATGTGTTAGACATCCAAACATTTAGCAGTTATCCATAGACCACCACTACATGTCAGACAAGAATAATTTCCTGTACCAGCTTTTAGTTACTACTGTATTGTGGTTATGTACACACTTTTGAATATAAGTGAATGTCACACTAAGAGCTAAATTTAATAAAATCATGAGGAAGTTTGTGATATTGGGTCCAGAAAGAACAAAAAATAGAAAAATAGGGAGAATTTTAGAGGTTATTAATGATGAATCAACAGCAGCCATATCCCCAAAGAAGAGTGACTCACCTTCCCTCACACTAATCCACTATAACAGCTCCTTCACCAAGTACAGGTCCCTGAACTCTCCTTTATTGGTGTCAGAATTGGTTTTGTGCATGTCTTATGCAGGTAAATCACTGGAGGATGGCACTATATTGATGTGTATATGGGTATCACTAATTAGATTCAGTAGATTATAGCAATAAATAAAGGAAGACATGAAGTTGAGAGAGGGCAAGGTAGGGGAATGGGAGGGAGGTAATGATAGGTGGATATGATCATAATACTGCATAAATATGAAATTTTCAAAGACTATATGAAGATATTATCCTTTAAAAGATTAATCAGCAAGTTTGGTGCTGGGGAACAGAAATTGTTTATTAAAGTGCAAAATTCAACATACTGTATCAAAACACAAGGACCAAGGATACATTTCACTCTAGTGTGCTTTTCTGTTTCTGTGATAAACCACTTTGACCAAAAGCAACATAAGAAGTAAGGACTGAATTCATTTTATAATTCAAGGCCACAGTACAACACTTAGGGAAGTCAGTGAAGAGACTCAACAGAAATTGAAGCAGAAGCCACAAAGGAATGTTGTTTGTGCTTTCTTTCTCTCTCTCTCTCTCTCTCTCTCTCTCTCTCTCTCTCTCTCTCTCTCTCTCTTCCTTGCTCAGCTAGCTTTAATATATATCTAAGACAAAACTGAATAGGGAACAGTGCTGTGCATACTAAGCTGCCCCCACATTAATCATTAACCAAAAAGCTGCACACAGGCCAATCTAATGGAGGCAATACCTGATCTGAGATATTCCCCAACTCTTCCCAGGAGACTCTAGGTTGTGTTGAGTTAATAATTAAAAAGTAAACATCATAAGCCTGGGGTCTAACTTGACTAGAAATGAGGACAGAATGCATGGAAACAGTAAGAAAGTTGACCATGATCAACTGAGAAGTGACAAATTTGTAGTGACCATCTATTTGGAAAATAATTAATAGCAAAGACCAAGACCAAGGTGAAAGGCTAAAATGAGATCTCTGTTGGCTCCTCCAGGACTGAAGAGAATGGGTGTAAATATTCATCACAGAATCACAGTGAAGACAGAGATAGTTACTATTCAAGATCCTTTCTGAAATTGATACTATTAAATATAAAGCAGATAATCCCCACTTACCTAGAAGTGGCAAGAAAATAGATACAAATGGACTAAGATAAGGGTATTTATTCCTACACTTACATTTCATGTTAACAGTTCCTGAAGTGTGATGTGTAAAGAAATGAATAGAATCTGATTGGAACAGAAAATTGGCCATGGTTTGGGAATGTGGAGAGAATGGATATTTTATTGTAAATAATGTTATTTCAAATGTTTTAAAGAACACATTTATTTTATGCATCCTCCATCGTCTCCACTACCTACCCCAACATTAGGATATTTTTTCAACAAAACACACACACACACACACACACACACACACACACACACAATAAGCAATATGATGTTGTTTAGGAGGGTGACTGACTTCCTTTCAAAGGGAAGTGTTTTATGCTGTTAAGAAAGCCACTTGACAACACCAACCTATTATTACTTCTGATTGAAATAATAACAAAGAACTTTACAAAGACCAAGTCTGTGCTTTGACTGAAAGGGGGGAGGGAGGAAATTGGTATGTTAATGTCTGCTAGCACTATAGGGTGGGCAAGCAGATGCAGGTAGGGAGCAATTTCCCCTAATGGCACCAATTCATCGCTTGAATCTATAGATATAGAAAATCATCACATAATAATTAGCTAAATAAGCCGTGGGAGGAACTGAAATGCTCACTAAGGTAATTGTTTCAGCACAGAGCTGGGACAAAACTGTCAGTATTAGACATGACTGTCAGGATAATTAGCTTTTCCTAGCACTCACCTAGGCCACCCATCTGTTGGCTCTTCTAGGGATTGGACTATGAGAGCACACAAAGCTCTTCTTATTCAAAGCATGAACAGTTTTTCTTTCCGTGTTTGTGATTCAATGTGCATTTTAGGGAAATTACTTCAGTAGAATTTCTGGAGAGTCTGTGTCATTTAGAGTTAGTGGAGAGAGGAGTTGGTAAGATTTTGAGTCTGAGGATGACCCCTCCATAGAAATGCCTGAAGGATATATCACAGTATGCCTTCACCCATTCAGCGTCTGGAAACCATATAAACTAAGAGATTTCCTAGAGTACAAATGTGTCTTTGAATGCTGACACAAAGATGGTAGATTAATACTGCATTTATTTCTCTTTTCTCATCTATTCATATCATGAGCTACAAGACTCCTCAAGTTTACATCTTGGAGAATATAGTTATCAAGCTTGGTGGAATTTGGATTTGTAGCAATATTGTGTCCCCCAATATACTGTGCACCCTAATAAACTTATCTGGGGTCAGAGAACAGAATAGCCACTAGATAGACATAGAGGCCAGAAAATGGTGGCACACACACCTTTAATCCTAGCCTTCTGGAGACAGAGATCCATCTGGATCTCTGAATTCAAAGTCACACTGGAAACAATCAGGCATGATGGCACACACGTTTAATCCCAGCACTTGAAATCTCATGTCTTGCTTGGGAAAGACGCATGCCTTAAATCCCAGGAAGTTATGGCAGGAATCAGAAAGATATATTAAGGCATGAGGACCAGGAACTAGAAGCTGTTAAACTTTTAGGCTTTTAGAAGCAGTTCAGCTGAGATCCATTCAGATGAGGACACAGAGGCTTCCAGTTCAAGGAAACAAGATCAGCTGAGGAATTGGGGAGGTGAGGTTAGCTGTGGTTTGTTCTGTTTCTCTGATATTTCAATGTTCACCCCAATACCTGGCTCCTGGGTTTATTTTTATTAATAAGATCTTTTAAGATTCATGCTACATGGATTGTCTTCTAATACCAAACTGTTTACTTATAAATGACTATTCTGGAGCTTTCTTCTCTAGCAAATGAATCCATACCCTTTCAAAGCTTTGTTTTTGCCAGGCGACAGTGGTGTATGCCTTTAATCCCAGTACTTGAGAGGCAGAGCCAGGCAGATCTCTGTGAGTTCAAGGCCAGCCTTGTCTACAGAGCAAGACCCAGGACAGGCACAAAAACTACACAGAGAAACCCTGTCTCTAAAAACCCACCCTCCAGAAATCTTTGTTTTGGTGTATATGTCCAGAATACTGTGTAGTAAAGACAAAGATGAGTTTTTAAAGAATAGCAAGGAGGATTTAGAAAGAATTTTGAAGCAACTGCTCATGTTATGAAAGTTGACTATTCATAGTTATCTTGCATGATGACACATGCAATTAGCAACCTCTAGTAAAATCTCTCTATTTTCAGAGAAACCATCATGGCCACTAAGTCATGATGTGTGTATCATTAGAGAAAAGAAAAAGATACAGGAATGTGTATAAGCACCACATGGGGATTGCAATATGACACTATGGCTGGGACTAAACAGAGGTCACATTGACTCCAGAGTCCATGTTCTTGCAGGGAGGCTTTTGGCTTTAAGATTCTTTCAGGTTAGGTCATATCCACCAGTTTGCCACTGGAAAATGTTGAGTATTTGACACAGTTTATTAGATACATAGATGTTTCTTTGTGCCAACTGCTTCCTTCCCCAAGAAGGAAGGTAGGACACAGGCTGTTGGGACATGAAAGGACCACATCCTTCTCTGATCTGCAGCTGGTGATTGACATTCTGGTCCCAAGCCTCTACAGTTGTCTCAAGGTCTCCATACCCAACAGTAACAGACAAGGACTAGAATGTCTATATCCCAAAAAACATCCATTCTGAAGTCTCTTTACTGTGGAAACTCTCCAGGCAATGATTTTGACTTCAAAGTTCTCTATGATAAAATATGAGTTCTAAAAGGCCTGTCTTTATCAGGCTTTTTTCCTAGACAGCTCTACCTTATGCTATGTGTGGTACCTCAAGAGGAAGATTTGAGAACCCATCAACTGTTGTAAATTTAAACTTATACACCCAACAGGAGAATCTTTTTTTTTTTTTTTTTTTTTTGTCTCACAGCAATATAACTTAGGGGGGAAAAGGGTAGAATATTGGTTGTAGAAATTTGGAGTCAAAGTTAGCCCTTCAAAGGCATGCTGTACATGATCTATTTTATCAAATCAGCCCCACCTCTTAGTATCTGTCACCTACTAAAATGGCATCAGTATCTGAAGTGACGAATGAACTGACCCATTGATGAAGACATAATCCTCATGAACTGATGACTTTCTGAAAGTCTTGATAGAGTTTAGACCACAGCATTATCCTCCTGACTACCAAAGCCTTATGTCTAATGATACAAACTGCATTTAGTCCAACTTCAGGACTGAAACATCTTAAAGAGTTCCAGCGATGGTTAAAATCTCCTCTGGAATTTAAGGTAACTGTTGTCTGTGAGTTCCTGCGAAATCATGGATAAAGTCACATGTTTCATCATGTGCTGAAGAAACATGGTACACACATATTTCCATTCTAAAAAGAAATGAGCAGAGGAAGGAGGGACTGAACCACAGACTGAAATCGTGAACACAACTGAGATAAAATGCTGTTGCTCCCTGTGTGGTAGCCAGGTTACACAGTGAGTCAATAACACCACAGGACGCAGGCAGCCCTGCCCATGTGTTTGCAACAATGTAGCCTTTTGTTGGGCTTGCTATGCTCATTGTTGGTAACTTTCTTTGGCATATATATCATGCTCCTGGCATACCTAATGTCCTGAGGTCTCTGCCCAGATTTTGCCTTTTTGTGCTCACACATAAAAACATGGACCAACTTGTGAGTTTGCATGCTATCTTTGTACAGTGGCATGCTAATCTTTGTATCATTCCAGTTTCAGTATACTTGGTGGTCCTGTGACCATGGGAAAATGAATCTAGTAGTCCCAATAAGAGTTGAGCCTCCTGGCAGACTGAAGAGGTCTTGAGGTTCTTCAGATGAATTTACATCTTATATACTTGAACCTGGGATGGGCAGGACTGGGTCAATTCTTTTATTTTTTTTTCTCAAATAGGGAATCTTTTATTTATTCTCTGGCAAGCTCATGCTTATAAATACTGTACCTAAATTGTATGTATCTTCGATGTCCCTCTTCCTCAGATGTCTCCAACGTGTCTCCTCCCTGCTTTGTGTTCTCTTCTGCAATGGCCATATCATGTTCACAAGATAGCATTTGTCATCACACCTTTCCCCCTCTGGCTCTTACATTGCTTCAGGCCAGGGGTTACCGGCCCTGGCCCCACTGGAGCTACGAGTGATCCAACTACACACAGCTGGACCTGCTTGCGGCCAGATCTCCAACTCACATTGCTGGAGCTACAAGGGGCCCAAGCTGCAAGTGGCTAGACTACTTCTGGGTTTACAGACCTCTGACTCAGGCCACAGATGGCTCAGGCTGGAGCACGTGCTGGACTTTAGATTTTAGTTTTTTTTCTTCTCCTAGTAGGTAGTAGGTTCTCTCTCTCTCTCTCTCTCTCTCTCTCTCTCTCTCTTTCTCTCTCTCTCCATTCCCATCTTAAACTGCAACCAGACTAGGCAGCTGCATTGAAATTCCTCAGACTTCTACTATTCTACACAGACTTGGTAAGTCTAATATCAGATATCTTAAAGGAAAAAACTAGTTGAAAGAAAAAAATCTTTTCCCACATTAAAAAAATGGGAAATATCTTTACAATGGAAGAAAATTAGTCTTTGTTTGATAACACATTAGACAGTCTGAAAATGGAACAATTACATGAGAGGATAATTAATGTTGATAGGATGTATGTAACATCAATTATAATTATTTATTTAATTATCTTCATTTTAACATTTAAAAGTTTGTCAATTTAAGTGCCAAGATAAAAGGTTTAAAAAAAAAAACTGTTAAAATGAATTACAAAAAAATTCAGACCCAGACAGAAGAATTTAAAGGTGAAATTATTTCAGGATTGAATTACACAGTTACAGAGAGACAGTCTGTTTTCAAACAATCAAACTTAATTTTATCCAGTAGCCATACAGGAACTATCTGCTCAAGGGCATGTACAAGCTAATTGGACTCCAGTGGAAACGTTAGATTTAAGGAGATTTAAGGAAGCTATAGTATCCTATGACATGCATTCTCCATTCATAAAGCAAATGTTAAACTTGTGGTCAACTTGTAATAGGATTATTGCTCAGGACTAAAAAAAGGTTGGTAACAGCTGTCCTGGAGCCCAGAGCAAAATTACAGAGGTTAGCATGGCTTAAGGAGGAGGCTAAGATAATAGAAAACCAATGTAGAACTAGAGGTGTGGAAATTTCCCAGGATCAGCTTCTTGGAGAAGGTGAATACTCTGATATACAAATATAATGTTTATATGATAACCAAACCTTAATTATATTCTGCATGGCAGCCATGAATGCATGGGACAAAATTGAAAAGGCAGGAAAGAAAATTAAATCATTCACAAAAGTTATACAGGGCTCCACACTGGGCACCAATTGTAGATAAACTTCTAAACAGTCTTATTAAATAAGAAAAACAGAGCCAAATACAGTGGTAAAGCCGTAACGATCAGAAAAATAAAAATAGCCACCAGTAAACCTAGCTTCCCAAATAAAGGAGCTTCTTCCTGTCTAACCTGCACCTTCATTGACTTGCTGTTCTATCCTCTCATTGTTTCTTAGCCCAGCTACCTCACTTCCTCATCACTGTCTGTCTGTACAGACCTCCAGGTCTCTATGGTTGATACTGGGATTAAAGGTGAGTGTCACCATGGTGGCTGTGTCCTTGAACACACAAAGACTGTGCTCGCCACATGATCAGATTAAGGCATGTGCTACTACTGCCTGACTTTTGTTTATGGCTGGCTATGTTCTCTGATCTCCAGACAAACTGTATTTATTGACATACAGATGAAATATCACCACAGACCACTACAATGTTCTTGGAGCCTTTATTGATAAGGGACATTGATATAGATGTCCCATTTAGGTCCGAGCACTCAATAGTGACTCATTCTCATTGTTCACAACAGTTGTGAGTCTGCAATAATTACTGACCATTCCAGAATCTTCTCTACCCAAGGTTGAGGGTAGCACCAAAACTATGTGTATAAACACAAACACTTAGAAGTCAGTTTGACAACACCTCCATTTAGCAAGGAACAGTATTAGGTTCTCCTATATGTCTGTGACCTTCCTGGCCATGGGGTTATGACCAGGTCTACAGTGACTTCCTCCCTATGGAACAAGCCCCACCTCAATCCAATTAAGAATGGTTGGTTACTCCCCAAACCTTTGTGCCATTATTGTACCACTGGGCACATAATTACTGCCAAATTGGTACTATAGCATGAAAAATTCTCTCCTGAGTAATAACATTAATGTCTTTTTCTTTAGCTGCCATGTAGCACCATGACATCTATCCAGCAATGAGAAAATTTCAGGTATGATTCATTTTTCTGAGTCCTACAACAAAAGTGACTGTGTCTTCAGCAATAATACCTTACCATCTAATTCTGATGGCTAACCAAGAACTATGGCAATAGCCTGCATTGTTTTGGAGGCCTTTGGGGCTTCCCTAATAACTCATAGGCAGATAACCCACTCCTTGGACAGGATAACTCTTGATTAGTCTAGTCATAGTATCTTTCCTACCATCCTGGTATGAACTAAATGGGGTCTTCTGAGTAGCAGTAATCTTTCCATCAGTCAAAATTTTCCTCCATTTCTACAAAAGCTTCTTTTCTGTCCAAACTTAATGATTTCCAAAGCCTTATGCTCTGCTTCCTGATTTTCACTGTAAATCCAGCGGAAAGCAACTGGGTTTGACCATGTCTGACAGCCAGGCTGCCTTGAAATGACCTCTGCCATGTTACTTATTCATCTCCTTTAAATTAATCCTTCTATAAAGCTACAGGGAATGGATAAGATGCAGATAAATTCTGTATGGATAAGATGTAAATAAGATGTTTGCCAGGATATAACAAGAATGCCCTCTTGCCAAATTCTCAGTAAATTCCAGACTTCCCTTTGAACGTGCCCAAGTAGTCTTACTGCAACATTCCCATGGTAATTCTGACCTCAATCCACATATATTTTACCTTTAATGAGGATTCATATGCTTCTAGGGTTTTTTATAACCTGCTTCTCAAACATATCAAAATTCTTCCTAAAACAGTTCAAAGGGCTTCTGAATCACTACTCACATTAAAGATCATATGGGTCAATGTGGGATGACTCATCCCTAACAGGCTTGTGGGCCATCCAGCCCAAACAAGTAAAAAAGATACTTTCTGAGAGCCAGCCTGGGTCTGCCTGATGGTCTTAGCAACAGCAGCTGAAACATGATCTGGGATGACCTGGACCAATGAGAGGCAGCTATGTCACACCAACAGATGCATATTCATCAGACCTCCCTCCAGGGTGGGGTGGAGGGTATATGAGGCTTGCCTCTTCCTGAGTAAACTGACCTTGTTGTGTCGACATTCTCCCTGAGTCTGTGTGATTTGACTCTGCGCCTACTTGGCCCCCACCTCCAAAGGGAACAACAGCAATTTCTTTGTAAACCACCTTTTGTCACGGTGACAAGATACCTGGGGGGTGGGGTGGGGAACAACTTAAAGGTAGACAGATTTCTTCAGGTTCACAGTCTCTCAGGATTCAATCTCTGGGTACCTGACTCCTTGGCTTCGGGTCTGTAGTGATTCAGAACATAATGGGAGTGATAACAGAGGATATAGTCACTGCTTAGCTCATGGTGACCAGGAATCAGAAAGCAAGAGACTGGGTGCAAAGTAAATGCTTCAAAGGCATGACCCCAGTGACTTATTTTTTCCAACTGAGATCCTCCTTATAGTCCACTGAGCTGTAAACTTAACAGTAGATTGATCTCCTTATGAAGTTAGCATCATCATGCTCTGATCACCTCTCAATAGTCCCACTATCAGGAGACCAAGACTTTGATACAGGAAACTTGGGATGGGGATTTGCATTCAAGCCCCCATGTGTCTACTCTATTTGGGACTTTAAATATTCCATGTTGGCCCATGTCTTAAATGTTTAGATCCCCCAGGGTAACACCACTGTGAAACAGTATAACTTTTAGAAGGTTTAGCTTATTGAAATCATTAGGCTGCTTAAAAAATGATTATGTTAATTATCTTTAATTATAAACTTTCACAACCTAGAATCAGCTGGGAAGAGAGTCTCAGTGAGGATTGTCTACATTGGGTTGGCCTGTGGGGATGTCTATGGGGGACTATCTTACTTAAATTAATTGATGTGGGAAACTCCAGCCTACTATGAGTAGCACTAATCCCTAGGCATGTGCCCTGAGCTATATGAGTAAAGAAGTTGAACAAACCACAAGCAAGCTCGTATATACACATTCATTTCTCCTCTGCTCTTGACTGTGGATCTGATGTGACTAGATATTTAAAATCCCTGCCTTGACTTCTCTGATATGATGGACTGAAATCTGGAATTGTAAGGTGAAATAAACCTTTGTCTCCAAGTTGCTTTTTGTCAGTAATTTTCAAGCATAGCAATAGAAATTAAACAGAAAAATGTTTACCCTTGAAGATGAATGTGAGACTTGAGCTTACTCCTTGCCCTCTTTTTTGCTTCCTGGTAAAGAAATAAGCAAAATTGCTCTATCATGTGTGTAGTCATGATATGTTACCTTATCACGGTTCCAAAGCAAAAGGACCACAGAACCACACATTGGAGCCTCTCAAATTATGAACCTACACAAACATTTTCTCTTTGTGAATTAGTGTTTCATAATAGGAACATAAACTAAAACACACACCAATCACACTTGAGTAAGACAGTAAGAGTCAAAGTAATGTACACAATCCACTGGTCAGTCCTTCAAAGGACCTATGACCTAAACCAGTGGTTATCAACTTTCCTAATGCTGTGACTATTTAATACAGTTCCTCATGTTGTGGTGACCCCCAACCATAAAATTATTTTGTAGCTACTTCATAATTATAATTTTGCTACTGCTGTGAATCATAATGTAAACATCTGATATGCAGGATAACTGATATGCTACCCCAAATGGGTCATGACCCACAAGTTGAGAACCACTGACCTAAACTCTTACTATTGTGGACTATATATATGAGTGTGAAGCCCTGTGAATGATGTGACATGAAGGAACCTTGTCTCTGGTAGAGTGCCATATTGCCTTTTTATGGCTTTAGCATGTATAAATTCATGTAGAGAAAATAGTCACTTGTGCAGGCCACTGTTATTTTGCATATCTAACATTCAGCTAAACAAGTTTCTAACCAACTCATAGTCTTGCCCCTCATGACTCTACTTTGTGGACCCCTTTTCAATGTTCATGAATGTTGAATCATTAGTATTAGAGATGACCTCAGAAGCTCTCATGTGTGGTTCTTAATGAATAGACAGAGAAGTTCTGTCGCTTTTGACATGCAGAATCCACCCTTCCTCATCCCTACACCAGTTGCTATTTCCTCATGCTGACTTTACATGCATTAGGTCTCCATTTGCCTAGGCTACCCTTCTCCCTCACAACAGCAACAACAAAGACAAACAACAAAACAACCAAGCAACAATAAAATGGAACATTCCAAGCAAAGAACAGTGGGAGGCATGTCAGCCAGTTCTACTATGATTAAGCATAAATTTTTTTGGCAAACATGTGGATACAAAAGACCAATGATTTCCTCCAGTTAAATTTCAGCTGGCTGGGCTGTTGAGATGGCTAAAGGAGCTTGCCACTAAGCCTGATGACCCCAGTTCAATCCCTGGGTTAAAGAAAACTGATTCCTACAGGTAGTACTCCAGATGTCCACTCCCAGACACACACACACACACACACACACACACACACACACACACACACACAAACACCACAGAGAGAGGGAGAGACAGAGACAGAGAGAAGTAAAAAGTAAATAAATGTAATTAGAAAAAAATTCTATTTGCATTTCTGTTATAAAACTGAGGACTCCCTTCAACTCTGTCAGCCATGGCTAGCTTTTCTCAGGTGGCCCGTTCTGCTGGCCCTTCATCCAGAGTGATACTGTCCCCAGAACTCTATACCCTCAGACTTCCCATAGAAATACTGGAGACAGGCACAGGGCAACAATAACAGTCATTTGTCTCTCGCCAGTAAGAACAGATATTTTCTCTCATGGGACCCCTACTCCCAGCACTTTCTTGATACTTGATTTTGGTTTTCCTTGGAAATTTGAACATAATATCAAGCACGTGGCAGAAGTAGTCCCTATAAACTCTATTCTTGTCAGCCACTCAAACAGCCTCATTATTTGGTGACCCGTAAACATGGCTTGAAGTCCCTGCTTCTGCCAGCTGAAGTCTTCCAGTGCTGGGGCTGAGTGATTGAAAGTCCAAGATTATAGTAGAAGGGGACAAGGAAGTATTTTAGTTCTTGATGGTCCGCTAAAAGCCCCCGGCCAAAAACATCTCTCTGTCTGAAAGACAGTAAATTTCTTCCACTGCTGAAAATAAATGTGTTTTGTGGGAAAGCCAGACAGGACTCATGGCAGGAGAAGCGTGCCTGGCACATGTAAGGAGGGCAAGGAGTGGGATTACTAGTGACTATTCTTCAAAACAGGGAGGTCCCTGTCTGACCACAAGCAGGCTGGGAACCTGGTGATTCTGCCATGCGAGATGGGAATTGTTAAACCATTGCAGAAAATGCCTCTCTATATTGCTTCCCTTAATTGCCAATTACATCATCTGGGGATGTCAGGACCCTTATTTTCAATGTCACCTTTAACGTGCCAGCCTCACAGGACTGGGGTTAGAGGTGAAATATTCTGGTTGGCTTCCTAGGGGATTGATGGCCTTAGTTGTGTGACTTCAGCCTCTTTATTTTGGGTTGTCCTCCATGTCAAACTCCTTTTGACATAGAGCTTTGGGTAAGAAAGAGAAATGTGAATGAACTTTCTCAATTGTCTTTCTTTATTTCATGTGTGTATGCATGTGTATATATGCAGAGACACATGTACATGTATGTGTGCACAGATGCATGTGTGTGGGGGGGGACATGTCTGTATGCAGACCAGAGGCCAGGCTCAGATGTAGTTCCTTAGGCTGCTGTGTGTCTTTGATCTTGGAGCTTGGCAATTTGACTATGCTGGCTGGCTAGTGAGCCCCAGGGATCTGCCTCTCTTTGCCTCCCTAGCACTGGAACTTATTTTACACAGGTTCTGGGGAATGAACTCAAGTTGTTGCAAGATAAGCATTCTTCCTACTGGTCTCTCTCTGGCCTTTCTAGTTCTTTTCTTTGTAAGTATTCAACATAAACACAGACATCCTTCATTGGATTATCAGGTATGCTGACTTGAGCTCTTTGTAACAACACAAGTAGGCAGCAAAGTAGCTGAGGACACTCAGTGGTGTGGTTCCAGGACCAGCTATGTCACTGGGATGAAGCAAAAAATCATAACAGAAGCTGACAGACTTCTATAGTGTAGGTGGACATGTTGAGCTGTGAGATTTCCAACTATCAGTGTGAGGTAGCTTTGGACATGTGACAAAAGCAGAACTCACAGACATTCTGAAGCAAAATAAGCTTTGAAGCCTACATGGGGGACGCAGAGGTTAAATCAGCAAATACACTCATCTCAGATAGGTGGATAGATAGGTGTGAAAATTAGATTTAATTGTCAACTTGACACAACCTGGAACCACCTAGGATGAAATTACCCTGGGTTTCATTGTGTGCATGTCTGTGAGGAACTGTCTTGAAGAAGTTCATTGACATGAGAAGACTCACTTCACTGTGAGTGGCACTGTTGCTGAGGGCACAGTACTGAACTGTGTAAGAGCAGAGAAATACAGCCAAGTGCAAGCAAGCAAGCAAATGTGGGTGCATTCCTGCTCTCTGCTCTGACTGTGGAAGTGATATGACTGTTTGAAGCTCCTGTCTTGACTCCCCCACAGTGATGGACTGTAACCTGTAATTGTGAGCTGAAATGAATTGACCTTTTCCCCTAAGTTGCTTTGTGTTGAAGTATTTCATGAAAGAAACAGAAGTCCAAATAAAACAATAGATAATGGAAATATATTTAATGGTGACTGGTTGTGCAAACAACAGATGTGAGGAAATTGTTTAACAAGTGTAAGGAAATCTATGAACTTTCTTCCTGAAAAAAGCAATACTTACAAACACACTCAGATGTTTACATAGCATTCTAAGGTGCTCCCAGATGACTCTGTATCAGCTGCAGGTTCATAGTTTGAGGGAAATGTAAGTCTGAATTTACATGCTTCCTTTACCCTTCCCAGCTGCATTTCTTCAAGTTAAGGGTTCAAGTTTATATAACATCTACTCGAGGGGTTTTTCATGCAGATTTCTGGGGTACCAGGTCAGTTGACTCTGACTGTATTTTATTTTGGTCCTGGTGCACTGAAGTCTTCAGAGCTCCTGGAAGATCCAGCTGTCCATACTCTATATTCAGTAACATTTCATGGAATCTCTCTATGGGGTTTACACACCTGTATATACAGAGAGATACTAAGGATTTTTGAAGGAGAAAACCATCATAAGTTTATACATCCTTCCTGGGAGCACCACACAGTGAACTTTCATCTTTGGTACATACTTCCTCTGGGGTTGTCTTACCTCCTGGAGATGATTGGAAATGTCCAGCCTCATAGGGTTCTAACTTACTAGTCTGTATCCCCATTTGGCTAGTGTGCACAGAATGTGTTTAGTAAGTACTTATGTTGATTATACAATCTCATATCCTTTCTCTCCCTTTATCAGCCCACCAAATTCTTGTCCTTCCATCATTAGGATCCAGATGTTGTTTCTTCATCTTCCCAATTACTTTTTGCATTTTATTTCCTGCTTGTCATGTGTGCTCCTCTGTCTGCATCATCTGGCCTATTTTTATCAAGAAATGTTTTGTTGGGTTTATCCTCAGTTTTGCTGCTCTCTCTCTCTCACCCCTGCTTCTCTTCCCCATGGCTCTTTCACAGAAAGCCCTTTGTGTTGAGCAAATAGACTCTAATCTGCACATCTCATTCCATTCTCCAACAGGGATGCCAGGTGAGCATCCTAACACCAGTCAGAAACAGCTGTTCAAGTGGTCCAGAGCAGCAAGCGGGGACTGTGTGTGCATTTCTCTTGCCTTATGGGCCTCTGGTCCAGCAAGCTCAGGGATAAACCCATGAGCACAAATGTTTGCCTTGCTGGCTGGAAGTCCTGAGAGCAGCTGCCTGCTGATTGATGATAACTTGCATAATGACACCACGCATTCAGATGCTGCCAGGCATGAGGGAAGTCTGGGAGCTCCCCATGCCACCCCTTGCTGGTTGGCGGAATCCTTATCTTCCAGCATGCAGGCAACAAAGACAGCGAGAGCCAGAAAGTGTCTGATCCAAAGATGCCCATTATAACCCCAGCAATTTTAACACTCAGGAGGGAGAGAGGAGAGCTTCATGTGCTCACTAGCAAATTTACCAAGAAAACTATACACAGATGCCCAGCATGCTCACTGAACCCATATATTAGAGTATCAAAGTTGGATGCAGTTAATAAAACCATGGTTTATGGGTAAAATGGATGAGGATATAAAGCTGGTAGAACCACCTTCTAGAAAGAATTTCTTAAAGCGGATTTGCTTTCTGATGAGGCCAGATTTCATTCAAGCACAATACTTGGTATACTGTCAGCTCATAAGATTTGTCCTACTGATGTTTAAAAAGGAACTTTGAGTTAAAGTAGCCTGTCAAAATTACTAAAAATATCAATGTCAAATGAAAGATTATATGAGCTTTATACATGTATACACATATCTTTTAAAATATTTTATTTTATGTTTATACAAGTGTATGATGTGCTTGGATTAAATCCATGATCACATTTCTCCCCCTCCAGCTCCTCTTACCACTCTTTCCTAATATCTCACGTTACCCTCACTCCCTTCCTCTCCCTTCTCTCCCTAGCCTTGTGTCTCTCTTTTAATACTCACTGAGTCTACTTAGGGCTGCCTGTATGTGCACGAGTGTAGGACCATGTTGTACCAAACATGGGCATGTAGACCCTTTGAGGGTCTACATCCCTGAAAAAAAAACTGAGCCTCACTCCTCCAACAGCCATCAGTTGCCAGTAACTCATCTGACAATTGTGGAACTCTTGAGCCTCTCTCCCATTTACACTGAGATTTGGCTGGCTTGATTTTGTACAGGTCCTGTGGATGCAACCACAGATCCTGTCAGTGAGTTCATCTGTGCAACTGCACTTTCAGGTCCAGTAAATACTTTTCATAGATAGCTTCTCTGACTTTTGCAATCTTTCTGGGCCCCTTTCCAATATGCTCCATGAGCCTTGATGGGGTATTGGGGTAGGTGATCCAGAATATGGATACTCCGTTTAGAACTGAGCACTCTTCAGTTTCTTATTCTCTGCACATTCATCAGTGGTAGGCATCTATATTAAATAACTCTTTGTCTTCATGTCCCCTCAGCTCAGACACTTTCTTCCTGTGTGTTGATCCATTCCACTAGAAGATTTCTAGTTCCCCTGTCTGTTCTTGTAGCATTAAAAGTTATTACTAATAAAAACAAACCTGGAGCCAGGTATTGGGGTGAATGCTGGAAGATCAGAGAGACAGAGCAAGCCACAACTTCCTCACCTCACCAATTCCTCAGCTGATCCTGTTTCCTCAAAATGGAAGCCTCTGAGTCCTCATCCAGAATGAACTTCTGCTCAAAAGCCTAAAAGCTTAACCAGCCAAAAGCTTCAAGTTTCTGGTCTTCACGCCTTATATATCTTTCTGCTTTCTGTCATCACTCCCTGGGATTAAAGGCTCAGTTCTTGGGATTAAAGGTGTGTGTCACCATGCCTGGCTGCTTCCAATGTGGCCTTGAACTCACAGAGATCCAGAGGGATTTCTGCCTCTGGAATGCTAGGATTAAAGGTGTGAGTGCCACCATTTTCTAGCCTCTGTATCTAGTGGCTGTTCTGTTCTTTGACCCCAGGTAAGTTTATTAGGGTGCAAAATATTAGGGGGAACACAATACCACCACATGTTATGTTCACTTTCATCCTTCTACCCCATTCTTCACTCAACAACAGGATTTTTCCAAACTCATAATAGATCTACTCACTCATCTCATTAATATTCTTCCATTCAAAAGAATTGTCAAAACTCTGTTAAAAATGGGTAGTCTATCATAAATTCCTACTTCCTTCTAAATACAAATAAGTCTACTTAATAAAAGAAGTTGACAGGCTTCAACATATTTAAGTTTCAACATATTTAAGTTTCTGTCCACACCACTACATTGTAAGCGAACCCCTTTCACTGTGGATTGCCTTTGGATCCATGGACAATTACATTTTTCACATTCTGTAGAACATCAAACATGAAGGATGTTATCAGGAACTCCTATAATAAAAGAAACATAATTTGCTTGTTTTTACCCAGTCATTTCCCAAATGTAGCCAAACTCAGACTGACTATTTGGACACTCATCTCTTCTCATTTGTTTCATGGGATACTTACTTGAATGTCTGTGCAGCAGATCTTTCAACTTACCCCTCCTCTTCCTGCCATACTCTGAAGTGAATCCCTCTGTTTTCTCATGGCATATCCTCATTTCCTGTAGCACAGTGTGCTCATCGTTGTGACTCTGGGCAAGCTATTTCCCCCTTTTTTTTTTCTATTAGATAAGATTCTTGAGTTGCAACTTAAAAATAATTCAGATCAGGTTATAAAAGTGGGATGATTACATGGCTCATGTGATCAGCAAGCAGAGTAGGAAATGACACAGTTGGTTATAACTCTGGTGTTCTCATTGGAAATGATTGCTCCTTTGCCTGACCCATCAAGAAATCATTGACAATATCTGTGGAGCCAATGATATAGAAGAGGGAGTCAACTAGCATTTTTGGGATTTATGGGGCAGTGATCAGGTCAGGCAGTCCCCTAGTCCCCTCACAGTGAAGAAATATTGAGCTAAAATTTCATTTGTGTTATAAAAGAAATGTCTCTATTATAATGATATCACAGTCACTAGGACTAGAGTGTTTTTATCTACCTTCTACTGGCAATGCTTGATTTTTACTTTTATATGGTTAGGAAACCTGGCTACTGTCTACATTAGATTTGTATATCTACAGCTCTATAACCTAAGAATAGATGGCTTTCTTACCCAAATTAAGTTATAAAACAATACAAGAGAATTTATTTAAATCATCCAAATTTGACAATGTGTCTACTGTGAGACCACTCGTCACAGATGTTCTAGTTGTTCCAGCACAGGCTGCCTCTTTATCTTTGGGTGTATGGAGTAAGGGCTGGGTGTGTGGAACAGAGCTTAGACAAAAGCTTAAACATAAAGTTTATTATACTTTTTGAAATTGACTTCTTTATATTAAAGTTTAAAAGACCATTTATCTCATAGAAATACACTGTGATGCTTATTTCCGTGCATGTTAGGAAATGAACTATGGACTGCAAAGATGGTTCTGTGGATAAATGCTCTTCCAAATGACCCAGTCTTGGTCCCCAGAACCCACAAGGTGGCTCACAACAACCTCAAGTTCCAGGGGATTCAGATCCCTCTTCTGGTCTCCTCAGGCACTGCATGCAATGGGATGCTCATACACACAGGCAGGCAAAACATTCAAACCCACAAAATAAAAATACATAATTTTTTTAAGTTTAAAAGCAAGAAAAAAATAACTGAACACCAAAAGTTTAAAGCATGGATGATGTTTAATAAGTGGTTGATGTAGATATCTGATGTTGGGTACTAATTGAAAGACAGAGAAGAAAGCCATCGAGAGCCTCAATCTCTGACAATATATATATTGTCATGTGTGGTCTAGACAGAGTAGAAAGCACACTGCTTTATGTTTGGTTTTAATTTTCATTTCCAAATATCAGCCATTGAGCTCTAAAAGTCATTTGCTTACAGAAGCATCGCACCAACTGATTAAATATATCTCCTCACTGTGGTCTCAGGAGTTGCTTTAAAGCAGTGAGATATGCACAGTTTGAAATGTTTGGTGTCAGGGCAACATTTAAATCCTCAGACTAATTAAGTCTAATTACTGAGTGAATGGTAATACTTTTCCCCAACAATTTGAAGGTTAAATTAAAATTCGTTTTCAAATTAGAAGGAAACACCTACTAACTGTCAATCATCCCAATATTTATTTGAGGTTCTGCTTTAGAAAACTACGAAGATAGAAAAGCATTATCTCTGAATTGATCTTTTCTAGTATTCTGAGTATTATATTTAGAGCCTACAAAAAATTCTTTCTTTTTAAACCAGCACTACAGCAAACTTAACGCAGACCTTTTTAAAGTTTGTGAACAAGATCTAGCAAAGGCTCCAAGGACACTTCAGTTGATGGTGAATCACAGCTTTAAAAGCTCAAGAATTTCTGACCAATTGTTAAGCACCTAATGCCAAGTTTCACTGTCCTCTGTAGCTTTATTAAAAATAGATAATGTTGTCCCTGCTTGTGTCTTGACACAAGATATTGGGAAAGCTACAAAAGGCAAAGAGATAGGTAAATACCCAGCTATAGAGATTAGTGAAGGAGAAAAATCTTACAAGAGCAGTTAACAAAATGCCCATCTTGTAGGGTATAAAAATGAATGGGTAGTTACATTCCCAGACCTAGATATGAAGGACAGTCTGAGTTTCGTCCACTCTGCTACAGAAACACATTCACTGAGCTGAACGTTTGTTCACTGAAGGAACAAATGAAGTAAAGGGGACCACACTATATAAAAACAAAAATGAAAGACAAGGCCAATGTTGACTTCATTTGCTGATTCTCAATTTTATGCCAACTACATTTTAAACAAACCCATATGGTACACATTGTAGAACCCACTGTCTTGTTTTGTTGCCTATATGGTTAAAACCTCCAAAATTGCCCTGCCCAGTGTGGCAGTTAATATGCATTACTGTCCTGGCAGGATCTAGAATCATCTAGAAGACAAGATCCTAGGCATGGCTAGGAGGTATTTTCTGCATTGAGTTTTGTGAGATATGCAAACTGCCACAGATGTGGGTAATGCTGTTCTGTGGGCATGAGCTCTAGGCTACTATGTAAAACAGAAAAGGAGAGCTTAACACCAGCTTTCACCTCTGCTTCCTGACTACAGAAGCAATGGAAGCAGCTAGTTTCCTCAGCTTCCTGCTCCTGAAATTGTTGTCATGTGGACTAGATCCCCATGAGCTATAATCTAAAACAAATCACAAAGTCCATCATAACAAACTTACCACACAAAGCGAATGGAGAATTAGAAATACCACTGACTGTTTCATGTTATGAAATATCCAAATTATTTATTCTGTCAACACTCCATTAAGTAAATGGCTTTTACAAATATGTACAAGTTCATAATTAAATGGGCTCCCTATGTTACTTGGCTTTCTATAGCTGTGGCTAAAGTAACTAAGAGATGAACCCAAAGAGAGGGATCATTCATTTTGACTCATGGTTTCAGGGCTTTGCCTCCATCATGACAGTGGAGTAAAGTAGCACACATCATGGTGATCAAGAAATAAAGAGAATACCCACCCATGTGAGATTTCTTCTTTGTCCCATTTCCTCTAGCTGGGCCCCTGGTGCCACCCACACTCAGTACAGGTCTTTCCTCTTTAATTAATACTTCTTGAAAACAGCCTAGTAAATATAGGCATGAGCTAATATCTTAAGTACATCTGAAGACAATCAAATTGATAGTCACAATTAACCATCATCAGCATTAATAGAAAATAATATTTTATTTGACACAGGAGAAGGTGATATAGGGATTTCTCCCACAGTTAAGCAGATTTTACAATTGAATTTCATGGGTAAAGTCCCATAGTTAGGCAATCACTATCTAACTTCTCACCTGCTTCCAAGACACAAAATGGGCTATGTTGTCAACACAATTAAATTTATCTCATTTTCAGTAAAAGAAACACTTCAGTTTGAGACAGGGTCTCACTATATAGCCCTGGCTGACTTCAAAGTGAGTTTTCAATTATGCCTGAGTTTCTTCTCCTCATACTGCTCTTAATTCACAATTGATTGTGTAATAATTTGTTCTGTGTACATTTGTTTGGAGATAATAAGGATAACAATTCTTAAAATATGGAAAGAGATGTTTGGTCATTACGTATATTTTAAAACACTTTAACTAATAATCAATGTCTATACTTCAATGTCATATATTTTTAAACAAAGTTAAAACCCCACTAATAAATAAATAGATTGTCCAAAATCATAAAAAAGAAACAAAACCCTGATTAACTGAATGAAAGCATATTTTAGAGATTTTGACACAGTTTTATTTGGGTTTGTATTAGTATTTTCTTCTTATCCTTTCCACTGCTCTCCATCTAGACTCAGTGTGGTGTTGACACCTATGGATGCATGCACTGGCAAATGGAGCATGTCTGTCCCTATATGAACTGGTAAACATGCTTATGGAGTTGGGAGAGTGACTGTGGAATGTTTTCTAAACCCTCTGTGTTCAACCCCCACTGTCCAGCTAGTCTAGACAGCAAGCATTTGTGGTGGTATTGTGTTACCCAAAGTACTGTGTGTTCCCCAAAATAAACTTATCTGGGGTCAGAGAACAGGACAGCCACAATATTAAACATGAGGACAGGCTGTGGTAGCACATGCCTTTAATCCCAGCACTCAGGAGGCAGAACCAGGCAGATCTCTGTGAGTTCAAGGCCACATTGGAAACATCCAGGCATTGTGGCTCACATCTTTAATCCCAGAAATCCAGCCTTTAATCCCAGGGAGTGATGGTAGAAAGTAGAAAGATTATATAAGGCGTGAAGAACAGAAACTAGCAGCATTTAGCTGGTTAAGCAGTTAGGCATTTGAGCAGCACAGTTCAGTTGAGATTCTTTTGGATAAGGACTCAGAAGCTTGAAGTCTGAGGAAACAAGACCAGCTGAGGAACTGGTGAGGTGAGGAAGCTGTGGCTTGTTCTGTCTCTCTGATCTTCCAGCATTCACCCCAATAACTGGCCTCAGGTTTGATTTTATTAATAAGAACTTCTAACAATTCTGCTACATGCATTTCCAAGCATATGTGAAATTGCTTACTTGTCTTCATAAAAAGAGAGATTTGAAACATTGATTTTACATCCAGGTCAATACTTGTATTTTCCTGGAGGTAAATTTCCAAACCAATCACATCAAGAAAGAAAAGTGTGAATTTAAATCACCTTTCTACACTATGAGACTCAACATAGTCTATCATTGTTTTCAAGCAATGTCTTCAAAATCATAAACATAATCTAGGGGACTGACTTTAATCAAATGATGAATACTTAGGTAAGCAGTCCTTTGGTGTCATTCTGCCCACTCACCTGCCCTTATCTGTTCTTTGATATGAGGACATCTTCTTGCAGTTCTTCTTTTTTTTTAACCTAAAAACCAGTTTTCTATTTTATTTAAAAATTAATTTTGTGTTTATGAGTATATGTACATGAGAGTGTAATACATGTATATGGTATATGTGCATGGGTGTGCAGATAAGCAAGTTTGTATAAGTGTGCAAATCTGTGAAAGTACATAGAGGCCAGAGGAGGGCATTGATTGGCTGTGCTACTCTGTCATTGTCTGCATTATTCTCTTCAGAACTCTCACTGACTCTGGATCTAGGCTGGTAGCCAGTAACATCCCAGCCATCCTATCTCTACTTCCTGTTTCACAGAGGGCAAAGGTACAGGAGCCATGTGTGGTTTGCTACATGGGAGTTGGGAATTTGAACTCAGGTCTTCATGCTTTCTTGGCAAGCAGTCTTACCTGTTGAGACATGTCCAATGCTCAAGTTTGGTTTCTAACTTTGAAACATCTCCTCTTCAGAAAGTGGACAAAGCCATGGATGAGAGTTAACATTCTTAGCAAAGTACTTACTCAAGCATATTGAGGCTTCTCTATGTGAAAGCTAATTTATAAATGTATTTGCTGAATAATGGCAGTATATATTGCCTCCAAACTGAAGCACAATTCAGCAGCTTAGCACTACTGCCATCTTATATCAGATTTTTTTTTTTTTGTATTAGACAAATTTGCACTGTACCTGTAGAGTGTTATGGAGTTCCATGCTCTCTGCCTGTCAGATGCTGGTAGCATACTTGCAGCCTTCCATCCAATCTATCACCCCAGTTTCTAATCTACAGAGAGCAGTCCATGTAGCACCTTGTGTCCACTGGGGATTTATTGTTCTTCCAAGGAAAAGCAAATCAACTGACAATCATCAAAGTAAAGTTCTCCTAGCAAATGTGGAACCGAATATTTCCTCAGGAGAGTAGCACCTGTTGAGCAAGAGATCTGTCTATATTATTCACAACATGTACAAAGCACTCATCACGGTGTCTGCCATAAAGCATGTAACCAGCCAAATATTCTGAAGTCAATGGAGGGTTGAAATGCCTTAAGCAATGACCCTTCACTCATGAAAACACTACACAGCTGTTAATATGCTTATCAAAATAAGTACTCAAGAAATGTAAAATGAAAGAGCCAAGTAGAATTACAAAATATGTGTATTATTTATTATTTGTCTTGTTGTATGATGAGTTATTTCCTGAAGTACATGTAAAAATCATTGTGTGTAAAGTTGTAGGCTGATTGGTTTTTACCATTTTCATAAGCTACATATAAGTCATGACATGAAATTTTATTAAACATAGTTTCATTGTATAATCTCAGAGGCATGATGAAGTACAGCAGGCCTAGATCCCTAGAAAAAGCCTCCTCTCACTCTCCACACTGAATGACACCGAGGTTTATACACAGCAGACTTCCACCTTTAGAGCATTTGTGGTTCTGTGCAAAAGCTTCTCTGGACCTTGTGACTATGCAGAATTCAGTGCCTTGTACCCAATGCATCATGGGTACCATGGAGGTCTGCAGAAAAAAATAGGTGTCCCAGTCCACTACAAATACAGAGTCTAATTAGAAAAACAAGAGCTCCATGCACAGCACCAGCAGAACAACAAGAAGCACTCAGGTGTGACCTCCACTTCCATAAGAGGGAAACGAAATGTCAAGGAGTCACTTGAGGTCAACTGTCAAGACTTAGGTATGGGAAGAAGGGAAAGAACATCTCTGAGAAACAAAAGGCATATTTCCAATAAAATTATGAGGACAATGGGTGAGGATCCGTGGAATCCTCAAAGATGACCTTGTCTCTGAAACAGAGATGAAGGGACCATCTCCCAACAGACAGACAAACAGCCTCTTGAAAAGAATAATCCTTTGATAAGTAGTCATGTCCCAGGCATGAATAACCAAGCATGTAGTACCTTTGCTTGATACCATCAAATGGCAGAACCACAAGTCTTTAACAAAAACTAATTACTTATGTGCTGGAGAGATGGGCTTTGTGCTTAAGAGCACTGGCTGCTCTTCAGAAGGACATGGGTTCAAGATCCATAACCCATATGCATTTGCATCCATCTGTAACTCTAGTTCCAGGGTATCTGAAGCCATCTTCTGACTTTGATGGGTACCAGGCATGCAGGTTACACATAGACATAAATACAGACAAAACACCCATACACATATGAATAAAATAATAATTATAACTACACACAGAACCTTTTTGCAATAAAAAGCTTGAGTCAGTTCTCCAGTTTATTCTAATTCTCAGTGATCCACATGGCTTATTCCCAAGAGATTCTTCAGAAAAATTCCCATATAGTGGACATCAGCCAAGGTCTGTTGTCTGGTGCTGAGGCTGCTACTTTACCCCAATTTTGTCTAATTTCTACATAAATGGGGAGCCTCACTGTGAGAGAGCAGACTCCACAGTCAAACAGATAGAATTCACATTTAGACATCCTCCTTTTCTGTGTGTAAAAATTTAGACAAGTTATTCTACAATCTGAGTCTAATTTGTGAGATAGGAATGCTGATGGATGAGTGTGCGATGGGTTGTATTTGGCCCAATAAAATCTACTGAGAGTCCCATCCCTGGATGGCCTGGGGATATGTCCTGTTAAGAAATGGAGTGTGGGGGCTGGAGAGATTTCACAGTGCTTAGAGCACTTTAGATACTTGTAGAGGACCACGGTTCAGTTCCCAGCACTGACATAGCCATCCACACCCAGAAGTGATTCCAGTTCCAAGAGATCTAATGCCCTCTTTGACCTTCGCCAGCATTGCACACATATGGTACATAGCCTTAAATGCAGGCAAACATATACATACAGTTAAATCATTCTTTAATGGAGAGAGAGAAGGGGGAGTCTTTTCAGACAGTAGAGGTGAGAATGGGACCTAACCCATCTAACTATTATCAGTTAAGAGGACATTTATAGACAGACATACATGTGAAGAACACTTTATGATAACAGACACACATACTGAAGTTAAGCCAAGGCAAGTCAGAGCATGCCGGCAAATCTCAGAAGCAAGGAAGAACTCCTGTGAAGGGCTCAGGGCCTGGTTCTCATACCTTGATTTTGGAGTTCTAAACTTCTAACAGTTGGACAATAAATTCCTATTGTTTTCATTCTCACAGTTTGGGTATACTGTCACAGTGGTCCTCAGAAATTAGTGCATCCTAAATGAATATACTGCTATAAATTCAGGGAGAGCAGTAGTTAATTGATTACTTTGTGTCTACCCATATAATCCTGTAAGTTTATGTAAGATATCATTATTGAAGGAAGCTGGTAATGAGTACCAGACTTCTCTGTCCTGATTTTGCAACTTTGTATGAATCTATAATTATTTCAAAATTAAAAAAATAGAACTCTGAAGAAAATCAATGAGACAATTCATGTAAAATACTTTGTTTATCAAAGTATTCAAGCAATATTTCTGGGATTATTTTTTAAATCGATAGGTTTATAGCATGCTAGAGAATCCTGACTGACTTAAAAGGCTGAAGTTGTGTAATCATACAGGATATCGACCAAAGATCAACTATGAATTACCTTGTCCTTTTGACCTGCAGATCTGAAAGAGTACAGACCATTGATACATTGCAGCTGGTTTTCCAGGAATTGCTGAGGTGCTGATGATGTTCTTTTATGTGTCCTGTACTGATCCTCAGGAAGTTGTTCTCCCATTAAGTGTGCAGTGGGTTCCTTGGACCCTGCCTGCTGTGTTGAATACTTAAACATATGTGTGCTAGCTCTCCCAACTTGTGATTTGTTTCCTTATCTCCATGGTAACAAGTTAGCCATGATGAAACCAACATAGCACCTGAGGGGCCATCCTTGAGAGTTGGCATTCTCACCCACACAAACACTCTTAGGACTCACATCCCATTGGGTAAGAATTGTAGGGATCAGCTTATATGCAAAGGCACAAAATATTTGCTTTTGCTTTTTCTGTTTATTCTTCGAGAATTTCACACACACACACACACACACACACACATGATTATATACATTCCTCTAATTGTCCTCTACAATTTACCCCTCCACATGTCCCTCATGTCCCCCTGCTAACTTCATATCATCTTTTTTAAAAAAATAAGCCTCAAATTCTAATCAGAGCTATTTGTGTATACATGGATATGGGGTTGCTTGCTGGAGTATGGGCCACCTACCACTGGCTGTATCCCCAAAGAAGAATGAGTTTTCCTCCTCCAGCAACTATCAACCTCCAACAGCTCTTCTATCAGGGTTGGAGAATCATGAACACCTCCCCCATCCATGCTGGGCTTTTGTCTGGCTTGATCATGTGCAAGACTTGTACTACCACAGCAGCTGTGAGTTTATGAATTCAATAGTCGTGCTGTGTCCTGAAGGAAACATTTCACAGTGCCCCTCTCCATCCTCTTGATCTTACTTCATTTCTTCCGTCTCTTCACAGTTGTTCCCAGATCTTTGGCAGCAGGAACAGAAACTCAGCACAAAGCCCGTGTCCTAGGATGTAACCTGCTATTGCTACTTTAATGAATGTTCATGTCAAACTTCCTTTTAAATACTCGTGTTTATACCAATAGATCCAGACTGTTCTCAATTTGGATCAGAGAAGATTTTTGAGATCAGCAGTCAATGCAGAGACTCAAAACCAGTCCAAGAGCTAAGAATAAGACTGTGAGTACTTAGCCCCAAAAGAGACACATTTATTCAAATGTATAAAGTTTTGGGGATGATTTAGCCCCAGCATCTAAAAAGCAAATCCTATAGTATTAAGTTAGTTTCTGGTTCCAGGCTTCCTTCTGCTTTGAGTATTTCAGAGGTTGCAGACAGAGATCTGCCCATTGTGGACATAATATCTACCTGCTTTGTTATAAGGAATAAAGGCAATCTAGGATCAGGACAGAGGAAGCAGGGAAGTTGCAGTAGTCACCCAAGGTTTTGTTTATTCTTCAGATTGTCTGATTAAAGAATATATAGCAGGGGTGACAGGAGACAGCTCAGCTGGTGAAGAACTTGCCCTGCAAACATGAGAACCCGAGTTTGCTTTTCAAGCACTCTCATATAAAAGCCAGGAGCAGTAACACACTCTTGTGACTCCAGAGATAGAGAGGTGCAGACAGGTAGAAGACTAGGATCTGCTGGCACAGTTCCAGATTCAGTAAGAGAGCATGTCTCAAAAACTAAGAAAGCCACTGAAGAAGACCTTTGGTCTACACACATATACCATACACACACACACACCACCACCACCACCACCACTAATGCACACATTAAACATACATAGAGAGAAATAATACATACAAAGCATGTTTCCAAGTGTTGTTGTCAGTGTGACTGAAGTAGCCACAGTCCCTGTTCCCATGAAACTTATCCCTAACCAGAGACAAAAGAAACAGTCAAGAAAGAAAATAGGTACTAGGTCAATCTAGAGGGCGAGGAACAAGGAAAACAGACCAAGTCACGTGATCACTGGCAGAGGACCCATGATGAGTGGGTAAAAGACTGACAGGCACACTCACAACACAGTTGGCTGTATGTAGAGCTGAGAAGGAACTAGCCAGGCTGAAATGAAGAAGCCTGATAACCCAGGCGGGAAGCATTCAAGGACTAGCAGAAAGAAATCTTCTACAATAGGAGGATAACTACAAGGGCTCCAAGATACACATTCTAGGAGCAAAAGTCATGACATGTGATCAATTCAAAGTCCAGGGTATTAGCCTATGGAAGGCTTAGCTGGTGATTTTTATGCAGCAAAAGGCTTGAGGATGATTTTAAGATGAAAGATACAGGAGAAGGGGAAACATCAAAATTTCATGAAGAAAAGGTCTCGCTAGGGTTATGTCAGCTTATAATCATCATAAAAACATTAAAAAAAGACATATTTGGGTTGGGGACTTAGCTCAGTGGTAGAGTGCTTGCCTAGCAAGTGAAGGCCCTGGGTTCGGTCCTCAGTTCAAAAACAAAAATACCCATATATTTAGTTGCCTACTAGGTTCCAGTAGGTCACTTTCAAACGTCCTAAGATATAATTTAAGAGGTCAAAACCTGGAACTGTCTAAGAGTAGCTGGGAATGGCAATTGCTCTGTGACATGATACAACATTTACAAGCTTCCTGTATTTAAGCTCAGGTCTTGAAAGAATGCTTTATGCAGCCATGTCATAGTACAGAACCATAAGCCAACTAAACACACATTAAACATAATTTTGATATGATGAACATCACTATTATCATCAACCTGGTAAACTCCCGTGGAGAGAAATTTATTTATGATACTCGCAAGATATAAGTTCTTTTGGTTATCATGGCCATGTTTAGCAATTGATAAAGGAAGGTGGGTTTGTTTTGGATCATGGCTTGAGGGAATGTGTCCATGGTAGTATGGTGGTAGGAGGTGATTCTGGCTGTGGCAGTGGTAACATGAGGTAACTGATTTTTTCATGTCAGCAGTCAGGAAGCATAAAGAGATGGAGCAGAAGTAACAATTGGGCTATGAGCCTCAGATTCTCCATGCAGGGAACCACTTCCTCCATGAAGTTGGGATCTACCTTCCCAAGATTCCACAACTTCTAGAAACAGTGTCACCAGCTGGAGACCAGTAGTTAAAACACATGAGAATATGGGGGAAGTTCCCCATTCAAACCATTCTGGCTAGGTAGCCCATATATCCTGTGCCCTTTTATATCCATGTTCAGTCATATGCAGTATTTTAAGGTCATTGGTGGTAAACCACAATTGTTTGTAAGAAGTGTAAAAATTTTGGAGATTAGAAGCTGTGGGATGAAAGGGATGCTGCCATCACTTGTCACACACAGATTCGTATCTATCTGGAGGAGTCAGTATCTTCTTGATAGAGTACATCTACTTATACAGAACCATGGCTGAGCTGTGGATAAAATCCCATACATATTTCATTTTATTCCAGAAGCGAAGGCCCTGAGAACCTGAGCAGACATTTTGACATAAGGTCTTTCTGCAACAAGAATTAATGGTACCAGAGGCAAGGGGACATGATGATCCCAGAGAATCTTCTGAAACAAAGGCCACATTCCTGAAGAGCAAATGATTGAGTAGTTGGAGAAAGAGAGCCACACATTGCTCAACAAAGCCTTCCTCACAGTAGGCACCCACTAAAGTTTGCCAAATAGCCCAGATGACTATGGTCAGCATCCATAGGCATGCATAGAGCTTTGTAGGCAAAGATAGCCAAAATGTCATGTTATCATGTAATGTTAAAACAAACTTGTTTGGGAGCTAATCACTCCAATTCTGGCTATTCCACTCTCGAGTTGTGTTTCTTCAAGTCCAATACTCCTTCTCCAAATAATGTATGAGTAAACCTCTTTCAAAGGATCTAATGATATTTGCCTTTCATGGCTATTATCATATCTGATAGTATGGCTAAGTATAGAGAAGGTCCTGAGTATGCACTGGTTGATTCTGCCTTTTTTATTGTATCATTGCTATATATTCAGTAACTCATTATCAGCATGATATCCCTTGCCAAAGAATGGCTATGGGATTTCTCTTTCAAACCATGGCAGAATAATATACGACATTTCAGATATCTCCTCATAGCTCAAATGTGTAAAACAGTCAATCTAATTTATTTAATAAAATGAGAAATGGAAAGTTGTGGAGCTATAATAATTGATGAGAAAGACCCTCAACAAGATTGGAGGTTTCTTTTGAAATTTACAAAGTTGTGGGAGACACAAGTTCCATGTAAAGATGAGAAGAAGGTAGATGTGTCTGTTATAATTAATCTATTCAATATTAAATCAAGGGTATGAGACAAGAAAACATAAGATACATAAAGAATTATTTTTAAAAAAATACAGTTATGGTGAGTGTGGTTGTGCAAACTTTAGCTCCAGGACTCTGGAGGCAGAAGCAAGGAATTCTCTATGAGGGTGAAGCCAGATTTATCTACATAGTGAGTTCCAGGCTGGGTAGGATACATAGTGAGATGCTATCAAAACAAACAAACCAAAGAAACACAGCTATGCAATTTTAAAGCAAATATTTATTGTTTGTGTAGCTCTTTCTAAAACACCTAAATCTAATGAGGAAATTTAGCAAATTCCAAGACCAAAGTCAGTCTAAAAAAGAAATTGTGTTAATGGTATTTGTGACTTTTGTTTCCCTTGTATTTTAATTTAACTTAGCTTAGCTATTGATACAAGGTCTCACTCTGTATCTCAGGCTGGCCTGGAACTCATTTTTAATTTGGCTAGACTTAAACTCACTGATTATACTCTTGCCTCAGCTAATTGAGGACAGAGGTTATAGGCATGAGTTATCACATCCAGTTTTGCTTGCAAAATAAATATATATGCTATAAATAAATATACGTTATAAATAAATTATATATGTGTATATATCAATTATAGTAGCTTCAGTATAAATTAATAATCAGGGCAAATTTTATGAAATATATGCAAGACTACTCTATTAATTATTACAGCAAAATACATAAGACAATTAAGCTATACAGAGAAACAGTTGTTTTGGGTACATATCTGGTTTGTGCCCATTACTTTAGACATGTAGCAATGGAATGCATCATGGTGGAGCAAAACCATGCATCTTATGGCCAAAAGGAGAATAAAAGAGAGGAACCTGTCAAGTGCCACAATCTCCTTCCCATCACCTATGGCTGAAGACTTCTACCAAGGACATATGTCCCAATAGTGTTGCTCTGACACCTTGCCTTCATATCTGAGTCTTTGGAGGACATTGAAAATCCAAATTATAGCAAAGCCTTATACATACAATTGCAAATTATTAGGGGAAAAGAAGGGCTGAATAAATGGAGAAGTATACTACATTTATGATTTATAAGGTACAGAATTGAGGTATCAGTTCTGCAATAAAAAGATTTTCTCTTAATTAATCTATAGATTTAATACAGTCATAATACCACTCCCAGTGAGATGTCTGCTATTGGTTTGATTTGGGGATCCTACAACCTTCATATAGGAAAGCAAGGGAGTCACAATTTTAACTGAAGCCTCAGGGGGCTAATAGATTTTTAAATAGAGGAAGACTCTCCCTGCTCTAATATTAATGCCTTGAAATACTACATGAATCAAGTCAGTATGGATTTGGCACAGAGTCAGGTGAGTAAATCAGTGGATTTGAATAGAGATTCAAGAAACAGATGTATATGCATATGGGCAACTGGTTGTTTTGACAATGATCCTGTCTTCGTCAGTGTTCTATTGCTATAAAGAGACATCATGATGAAAGCACCTCTTATAAAAGAAAATATTTAATTGGGGCTTGCTGACAATTTCAGAGGTTTAGTCCATTACCATCACTGTGTGGAACAAGGCAGCACACATGGTGCTGGAGCAATAATTGAGAGCCACACTTGATCCACAGGCCAGGAAAGAGAGAACAAAGACTAGGCCTAGCATGGGATTTTGACATTTCAAAGCCTATTACACCAGTTACACATTCATCCAACAAGACCACACCTCTTAATTCTTCTAATCCTTTCAAAGAGTTTCATCCCCTGTTAACTCAAATATGTGGGCCCATGGAGGCCATTGTTATTCAAACAAGCACATTCTCCTCCCAGACTCCCATAGACTTATGGCCATTCATAATGCAAAATGCATTCATTCCAACTTTGAAAGTCCCAATAGTCTTTTAGTCTTAAGACTGTTTAAAAGCTCAAACTCTTTTCTGAGACTCAAGTCAATCTCTTAACTGTAATCCCTGTAAAATCAAAATCAAAAAGCAGATTGTATACTTTCAACATACAATGGCACAGAGTGTATACTACCATTGCAAAAGGGAGGAAAGGGAGCATGGTGAGGAACTGAAGCAACACTAAAAACCAAGAGAGCAGACTCCAAACTCGGCGTCTCCATGCCTGATGACAAAGAGCTCTTCAAATCTCCAACTTCTTCCAGCTTTGTTGACTGCAACACACTTCTCTCTCTTGAGCTAGTTCCATGCCCAGTCTACAGCTCTCCTTAGCAGGTATCCCTCAACTCTGGCATCTCCAACATCTTGGGGTCTCCAACACAACGCAGGTTTCACCTCCACAGTTTCACATCATGGCCTCTCTGTGCCTCCATGCAGGGACAACCATGACACATGCCTGGCCTCAGTGGCTTTCCTTAGTCATGGAGGGAAATTGCATAACCCGTTTATTGTATCCTTGACTCTAAAGCCAGAAATAAGTGGCCAAAGCTGCCAAGTTCTGTTTGCTAGTGCTGGACCATGGCCCCTCCTTCAATTATATCAGCATACACATTATGCTTTCTGTTTTTACTGTTTTTCTTCACTGCCTCAGCTTTTCTTTCATTCCCTGGAAGCTTACTGGGTGGGGTCTTGCCCAGAAGTCAACACTCCCTTTATTTCATTTAGCATCAGGTTTTTCTTTAAACTTGTATTTCTTTGAGTACAGGATTTGGCTCCATTACACTTTGTGATGCTCCTTTTCTTCTCAAATGGTACATTTGTAATTTTTCTTGTCTATATAGCTCCTTTTCATTATATATCTCCATAAGATTGGCCACTAATAACCACAAGACACAGTAAATACTAGGCTGTCTTAAAATCTCAGCCATAACTTTTCAGTTTAACATGAAAACGATTTCTCAGACAATAGCAGAAAGTACCCACATTCTTGCAAAAATATTGTAAGAATGGTCTCCTGGTCACTTACTAATATTCCTCTATGAAACCTCCTGATTGAGACATCATAATCTACATTGCTCTCAGCGCCACTGTCTTCTATGTTCCTACTAGTAAGGCCCATTAAGCCCTGATTAAAGCATTCACCATTTTCCTCATCCAAAGTCCCCAAATCCACATTTCACCAACAAGCAGCATGGTCAGTCACAGCCATTACCTACTCCTGGTACCAACTTCTGTCTTAGTCACTGTTCTATGGCTGTGAAGAGACGCCATGACTAAGACAATTCTTACAAAAGAACACATTCAATTGGAGGCTTGCAGTTTCAGAGGCTTAGTTAATTATCATCATGGAGGGGAGCACAGTGGCTCTCAGGCAGACACAGTGCCTAAGAAGTAGCTGATAGCTACATCCTGATCTACAGGCCAAAAAAGAGAAAAGAGAGATGTGGCCTGGCATGGGGTTTGACTCCTCAAAGCCCACCCCCCAGTGACACACTTTCTCCAGCAAGGCCACACTGCTAATCTTTCCAAAGAGTTCCATTTCCTGTTGACTATGCACTCGAACATGTGAGCCTACAGGGATCACTCTCATTGAAACCACCACAGAGGCCAAAGTAGTTCCATGAAGAGAAGAAAGTCCTTTCCACAAATAGCAGCAGAGCAATTAGATATACACTTTTAAAATGGTGACCTTCCTTGTTCTCATTCTCGAGAAAAATTTAAGTCAGGATAAATGCAATCCTATACAGCATTAGAGATGATAAAGCTTCACAAACAGTAGAAGGTAAAACATGTTCAAATCTATCTTGAGAAAGATATTCTAAGATGCAAGAATAGTGAGCATACAATAAAGTTATTCATAAAGTTGACATGTGTTTATTAGATGTTATTAATAAAATCCATTGACAGACCTAGGGAAATATATGCAGAATACACAGCTGAGTCTGATGACAGAGATAAAAGGATAAGCAATAATCAATGCAGTCAACAGATATTTCACAAAAAGAGAAACACAAAATAGCCAATATGCACAGGATGAAAACAGCAGCATTGATCACTGAGGAAAAGCAAATTGAAGCTACAAGGCTATATGATCACAAAGTACTGGAATGGCTAAAATGCATGTGCAGAAGTCCACAAATGCATCTGCAGAAATACCACAAGCACTGGCAATGATACCAACAACAGAATATCACATACATTAATGGAAAGGATATAAAATCAGAGGACAAATATTATAAAAACAGCTCGTCAGTTCCTTTTTTATTTTATTTTATTTTATTGGGTATTTCAGAACATTAAAAAAAATCAAGCTGGAACTGACCTTTAAGCCTTATATCCCCAAGGACTACCACTAATAGTAGAAGGAACTAGACAAGCCATCAGGGGAGAAAAACAATCAATATTCCTACTGAGCTGGAAAGCCTACAAACCATAACAATGATGAGACAGGCAAGATATCCCCCAAAGCACAATAGTGGCACTTATATTTTGGGGTAACCAACATCCACTTAATTGGGCTAAAGGCCTGCTCAGAAGGAAGGGATTCATGCCTGATACTATAAACTAGCCAATGACCCTTGGCTGCTATGGGTGTAGACCCTGGAGGAAAACCCACTACTGCAATTTTCCCAAATCAGTATTTTACTTACAGACTATATACCTTGTCACCCAGCAGCCGCATAATAACTGAGGAATCCCTTCTCCTTAGAAGTATTTCTAGAACCCTTAGCATGAATTAGGTGACCTTCCTCACATTAGCATTCAGCACTGTACTTGGCTCTTTGCATGTCTATTGTCAGCATGAAATGTTGAAGCATCTTGTGAATGACAACCTTGTCTAGTGTTCATTTGCATATTTGGACTAAGTAATATTTAATACATGTTGGCTGCATTTATTAAATCTGGAGGCTTGAATATTTTGTGATCTGTAAGAATGTTCACACCAGCCGGGAGATGGTGGTGCACGCCTGTAATCCCAGCACTCGGGAGGCAGAGGCAAGCAGATCTTTGTGAGTTTGAGGCCAGTCTGGTCTACCAAGCAAGATCCAGGAAAAGCACAAAGCTACACAGAGAAACGCTGTCTCAAAAAACCAAAAAAAAAAAAAAAGAATGTTCACACTAAATGCCTGTCCTACAATGCCCAAACCCACTGAAATAAATACAGAGAAATAAGCAAATCTTCAAGTTTGAAGGTGGTAACTTGGGGTAGCAGGTGACAGACCCTTCTCTCTTCCCTACAAAGTCTTCATTGTTTTGTTCCAAATTTCTGAATTTGGCAGTGAACCACTAGATATCCTCTTAATTTTGATTTGTTTTATGATCACACTCTTACTTGTAATTCCTTATGAATACTCACTTTCTTCCTGAGTTTGATGAAACTATTCTGTCTCATAACCTTATTATATAGATTATCACTGCCTTTGGCTCAAAGATTTCCATAGAATTATTATATGAAGAGTTATGAATTACTGTTATAGCAGATTTCCTTACATTCAAAGGAAAGAGGATAAAATTTTTCTTAAATTCATTTATGTTTCAAAAGAAATATCCACATCTGTATGAAGAATAGTCATAATCATTTAATCTTATGGCTAGTATATCAAAATAATTTTAATGTATACTTGAATTATTATTTCATCATGAATGCCAATGATGATAAAAAAAAGTACTAAATTACATTCTAAAATGCATGAAGAATTGTTCTCTGATGGTTCCAAAGGCAGTGGAACTATGTTGTTAAATAAAGTAGAAGAATTTCTATATTGTGGCAACATTTTATGAACTAATTTTCAAAATATTCAATTGTCTCTAAAGCTTTTTTGAAACAAAGGAGAATAGAAAGTACAGAGTTAGATACAAACCATTACAGACTCTGATTTGATCAAGAATAGAAAATATTTTAAATGCAGACAAGATTTTGTAGTAGTCTCCACATATTTAAAGGGATATATGGCAGCTTTTCTAGTCACATCCCTTTGGATTTTCTGTCTATTGAACAGAAAAATAAGAAACAATAGCCTTCGACAACACACAGCTTTTCATTGCATTTCCACTGTCCTCGAGGCCACATTAATCCCTTTCTTGCTAAGTATGGCCCTCAAATAAGTGAAGACTTTCAAATAGAGATCTTTTTGTTCTGTTAACTTTATTCAGTATCTCCCCCTGTCTATGATGTGTGAATTTGAGTCCTACAGAATTCTTTTATATCCTTGAAAATGCACGCCAATGATTTAATACTTACTTATCCCCTGATCCATCCACCCATGCATGCACTAATGTCTCCTTCATTTGTTCCTTCCTTCTTCCTTCCTTCCTTCCCTCCTTCCTTCTTTCCTTCCTTCCTCCCTCCCTCCCTCCCTCCCTCCCTCCCTTCCTTCCTTCCTCCCTCCCTCCCTCCCTCCCTCCTTCCCTTCCTCCCTCCCTTCCTTCCTTCCTTCCCTCCTTCCTTCTTTCCTTCCTTCCTTCCTCCCTCCCTCCCTTCCTTCCTTCCTTTCTTCCTTCAGTTTCTAGCACAACATGCCATTATTCTAACTGCTTTCTATGACCTTTAAGTTCCCCATAATGAGTCACAGTTCACACCTGGAGAGCACAGGTAGTGTGATGTTTCTCTCCATCTGCTGTTTTTCATGTTAAATTTAGATATCTCTGGCAGTGTCCAGATTTGATAATGATAGGTGAGGGTGTGTTAGATATGTGCTAACAGAAAAGCATTTTGTAATTCCTGTGTGCAATGAGTAATTTTCAACCCACTGCAATCATTCTTGGTTGCTATAGACCTTAACTACAAAACACTCTGCTATAATTGCTCACAGAATAACCTTTTCAAGTGATTTCTATTTTCTTCCCTAGTATCATTTGATGCATGATGTCCAGTGAGGTAGAACCTTAATGTGTGTTTATTCATTATTTATTTAAATAAGGTCAGTTGTACAGGAAACATGCTCCCTTGTTTCCAGTTCTAGAGAAAGCATCATCCATTCTTCTTGATCTGAATAGTTCCATTGTTGTTGTTATTGTTGTTGTTTTGTTTTGTTTTATGCCTAGAATATAGTATTGGGAGAATGTGAATATTTTTTGTTTTACAGAAAATCATCAAAACACATACAATTGAAATTAGAGCGCATTGAGGTCTAGTGTGAGTCAAAACTCATCCCTGGGCCAGGTGGTGGTGGCACACACCTTTAATCCCAGCACTAGGGAGGCAGAGCCAGGCAGATCTCTGTGAGTTTGAGGCCAGTCAGGTCTACAGAGCAAGATCCAGGTCAGGGACAAAACTACACAGAGAAACCATGTCTAAAAAAAAAAAAAAAAAAAAAAAAAAAAAAACCCACCAAAGGAAATAAAAACAAAAAAACTTCTCTGGGCTACAAAGGGAATCTTAGCCACTGCACTGTCAGACTTCAATGAAGCAACTGAGACTCCAGGAATGTCATGGTCACTTCAGGGATCTGGGGGCTCCTGCTTTCTGGTCCATGTAGACATCAGTTTTGGGCATCAGATGTGAGCCGCTGATCCTCTGCCTCAGCATAAAGTAGAGGCAGTATGGCCCAACACTCTGACCCCTTCACAACTGTACTTGAAAATGAATCCATTTCCTCTCAAGTTTAAAAGCCAAATCCACACACTAAGAATATCCTTGTTGTTGGTGTGAAGGGAGCAGTTTCACATTTTACAAAATGACGCAATTCAGACAGGTGTTGCTTGGCACCTGATACCTGCAGGCTTCAGCACCTCTCCAAGTTCAAAACCAGCTGCCATGTCCCATTTTTAAACTCATGCAGACACCTTCCACTAATGAGGGTCATACTCATTCTTTTAATTCTTTACAAGGTATAATATGTGTGGAAATCAAGAGATTAAAGTAGATGAAGAAAGCCAGGGCCAGCCTGCCATGCATAGACACAAGCTGGAAATAAAAAACGTTGCCACTTCTGGAATTAGAAATAGACCGAGGAAACAGGACCCTGCCTCTATGGATCTGTCATTTACAAAGTGACATTGACGATTTACAATTCCCATCACTTGCTGACTGTGTTACCCTAGACTCAATGCCCTGCCTGGGCCCCTGTTTACTAATCTTCAAAAATTAGAATCTGATAACAGGGATCTCTTGGCCCTGCATTAGGATTAAAGAAGAAAATAGGGACTGAAGAGATGGTTCCAGTGGTGAAGTGCTTGCCTTGCCAGCATAAGGACCCAAATCCACTTTAAAAGCTGGACATCACAGCATATATGCTAAACACAATTCAGAGGCAGCAGACATAGGAGGTTCCTGGTGCTTATGGGCCTGCTATTCTGGCTAAATCCACGAGCTCCTGGTTCAGTGAAAGGCACTGTCCCCAGAAGTAAAGTAAGGGGGCTGGTGATAGCTCAGTGGCTAAAAGTGCTTGCTGCTTCTGAAGAACCCACATGTGATTGATTCCTAGCCATCCATGGGATCTGTTGCTGTCCTTTGCAGGCACCAAACACTCACAAACATAGAGGCAACACTCATACACATGAAATTAAAAATAAATAAATCTTTGTAAGAAGATTTTGTTTCCTTGGTGTGCTCGATGATGCCCTCTGGCTGTTACTATCTTTCTACTTCCACTTCTGCGAAGTTCCCTGAGCTACAGGTGGAGGGAACTGGTAGAGACATCCCAGTTAGGACTCTCTACACATTGTCCCTCTGTGTGTCTCTATTTTTATTCCCATCTACTGCAGAGGGAAGTTCTTCTGGTGATGGCTGAGCAAGACACTTATCTATGAGTACAGCAGACTATACATAGGCGCCTGGAGTACCTAGTATCAGGTTCCTGGCTACTTGAACATAATCAGGGATAGATTCCATCTCATAGTGTGGGCCTTAGATCCAATGTGACATTGGTTGGTTACTCCCACAAGCTTTATGCCACAATTGCACTAGTGTATCTCAGTCACCATTGTAGCTCAAATATTTTGCAGCTCAGTTGGTGTTTATGTTTCTCCTTTGGTGATGTGCAGAGTACCTTCCAGTACTATGAACATCAGGATTGATGCACATATGAACTCACAGAGACTGTAGCAACATGCTCAGGGCCTGCACAGGTGTGGACCTGATAGGATACCTGTGCTGAGAGTGTGAGTGCACACGGACACAATCCCATAGCCCTAGCACAGAAACAATCTCCAATTGATAACCACTGTCAGATGAAAAGTTAGTTTTCTCTGACAGAGTATCACTGCCCATAAAATCTACACTTAAGGGCAGGCCCCATACCCAGCAGTAGATAGCCAACACAAAATTAACTGAATGGTATTTTTGGAGGTTTTTGTGGTTGTTGTGTTTGTTTTTTGTCTCATAATACATTTTCTGGGCATTGATTTTTCTTTCCTTTTTTCTGTACTCTATAGGTATTTTGCTTATATATTATGATTTTCAATGTTGTTTTTTCATGCAATTTCTGTGTTCACCAATGTGTATATTTCCTTTGGCTCTTGTTATTTTCCTCTGGCTATTCATTTTTCTGTTCATTTGTTTTGTCCTATCTGGGTTTGTTAATTTTTATTTCACTTTATTTTATTATTATTTTTTTTAGATTCCCATTTGTTTTCTAATGAAAGACAATAGCATCTGGCCACATTGACAAGCGAGATGTAAGGTACCAGTAAGCCATAAGCCATGTGGCAACTTATAGACTAATAGAAATGGGTTAATTTAAGATATAAGAACCAGATAACAAGAAGCCTGCTATGGCCATATAGTTTGTAAGCAATATAAGTCTCTGTGTGTTTACTTGGTTGGGTCTGAGTGGCTGTGGGACTGGAGGGTGAGAGAGATTTATTCTGACTGTGGGCCAGGCAGGACCAGAAAAACTCTAGCTATAACCAGGAAGTTTTTAAGTGCAATAAGAAGGACCTTAGCTCTTGTGCTATTTGCTAAGCATGTTCATACAGTTCTCTGGAACCACTGCCAGGAGGGTGAGTGACAGAAGCGATGGAAGGCTGGACATTCAAATGAATTGTGGTGATCAGACTGATGGAGGGTACGTGCTGCTCGGCATCACGGTTAAAAGTGTTGTAGCTAATCGATTTAGGGCAAAAGCCTGCCTTTCACATTTACTCAACACCTGATTCTGTACAAGTTTTCAACTTTTTCCTTGGCCTTGTAGAAAGAATTTGCACATAAATATTTGCAAAGTGTTTGGACAGGGCCAAGCACACTTGATGTGTTGGCTGAGCATTACCTGTTACTCATGTGGAATGAAGCCCTGATTTTTGTTTATTCCCACCTATAGCTGGAATTTTTTTTCCAGTCCTGCCTGGCCCACAGTCAGGACAAACTTCTCTCACCTGCCAGTCCCGCAGCCGCTCAGACCCAACCAAGTAAACACAGAGAGTTATATTGCTTACAAACTATATGGCCCTGGCAGGCTTCTTGCTAACTGTTCTTATATATTAAATAACCCATTTCTATTCATCTATAAGTTGCCATGTGGCTCGTGGCTTATTGGTACCTTACATCTCACTTGTCATGGCAGTGGCTGGCAGTGTCTCTCCCTCAGCCTTCCACTTCCCAGAATTCTCTTCTCTTCTTGTCCCACCTATACTTGCTGCCTGGCTACTGGCCAATCAGCATTTTATTTATACAGAGTGATATACACAGCACCCACTCCTTTGTTTACCCAACTTGTACAACCCTAACTAGGTAGATCCACAAAAAGCCAAGATTTGGGGGTAGAGAGGTGGCATGGTCAATAGCTTACCTGGCAAGTGTTAGGGCATGAGTTCAATCTCCAGAACCCAACTAAAAAAGCCAAGCATGGTGCTTTGGGCTTGTGATCTCTGTTCTATGGATGGGGAGACAGGTCCCTGGGGATTGCTGGCCAGCCAGCCTAGCCTACTTGGGGAATTCAAGGTCAGTGAGAGCACTGTCTCAAAACAACAACAAAAAAGATGGACTCCATTTGAAGAATGACCTATGAGGTCATTATCTGTCTTCCACATGCACATGCATGCATATGCATGCACACACAAGTGCACAAGTGGACACACACACACACACACATACACACACACACACACACTAGCTCACACAACTGAAGTCCAAGGATTCCATCAGAAATGGAGATCATATGGTGATGTCTGTCCCACAACTTCCCCCAAATTCAAAGTGCTTAGAGGACGTCTTGATGTAGAAGAAGTTCATGGAGATTCAATATTTTGCATATCTCCTGAGATGGTCTAAGAAGAGCATGCATACTTCAAATTCTGGATACCATATGTATCTAGAATTCTTTTATGCTTCATAACATTCTTCTTTCTTTTGTTCAATTGAGCCCTGGGTATTTACTCTGTAGAAGTACAGATACATTTGTGGTCTTTCCAGGAAAGACTTTAGACATCTTGGCCCCATTTTGAACTGAGAATATTTTTAAGTTTTTAGAACTTTAAATGTATACTAGCACCCACATCAGCAGCTTACAACTGCCTGTAACTAGCTCCAGGAGATGGGACACCTTCTAGTTTTCATGTTCACTCACACACACATATCATGCACACACACAAATACACAAATAAAAATAAATCTTAAAGATACAGAATAACAACAGCAAGTCCTGCATGTGTCATTAGTACCTAGAAATACATGAAATTTGAAATAATTTCAAAATTGTATATAAGGTGAATGAATATTCCCTATAATTCTTGGCTTGCAGGCCCATTTTCGCTCTTTCTAGTTTTCCTGCTGATGATCTTTCAACAAAAGGGAGGTGTGTCAGTATCAATCATGAACAGTAGTCATTCATTCATTGATTCTCTAATCTTCAATCTAAATCAAAGAGTGTATTTTGTTTTACTTTATGGTTGTTTTGCCTTCATGTAAATCTATGTACCACATGTATGCCTGATAACCCAGGAGGGCCAAAGATGGTATCAGATCCCCTGGAGCTGGAGTTATAGACTGTTGTAAACCATGATATGGGTTTTGGGAATTGAACCCAGGTCCTCTGGAAAAGAAGCCAATGTTCTTAATTTCTGAACCATTTATTCAGCCAGAGTATGTATGTTTAACCTTCTATCAAAGACATGTTGTTTATCTTCTATTTGGCTCAGACCTCAAGGCTTCTGATGCAGATCTTCCTATTGCTGAGCATGTGGACTCCACCCAATTGCTCAATTCAGATGGTATCTCCCTGGTACCTTACCTGAAAGCTACCTATCCCACCACTGCACTTGGGAAGAGAACTCTGATACCCAGTAACTTCCCACCCCTTTCCACTTGCACCATGGATATCCCTGCCCAAATTAATGACTGCTGCTATTAGATTTAGGTTTTGCAATTTGATCATTTCTTTTACATTTATGAGCTTGCATCCAACTGTATAGAAGTAACCTTTCCATTTCATTCACATATCTGTTTATATTTGTATGAATTTGCTGGTTTCTGACTAATGAATTGTAATCTTTATTGTTACTTATTTTGAGATTCAGATTGTCCCCAACTTTGGCTTCCAGGAGCTCCTTCAAACTGTCTGTCATCCTTCTGATGTGTGTTCATCACTCTGTGAGTCTGCATTTACTGTTGGTACAATAAAGTGCTCCAAGCTGGCCTATTCTTTTCCTAGACTTGATATGGGAATCAGCCATTTCCCTGGTAAGACCTTATTTTATTCGACAGAGAAATGGTCTTTAGCAACCAAGACCCAGACACAGCTGTGCTCATCAGTCTTGGGTGTCAGTGACCTTAGGCTAGAAGTCAAGAGGAGGATCTCATCAACACCTCTGACTCTAGTCAAACATATCATGTTGATTTCTTGAAATTAGTTCTTCTAATTTGTGGGTAGAGAATAATAACATATGATTGCAATTTTCGACAGACTAACTAGAATAAAAGGGAAAAAAAGAAAAGCTTAGAGGGCAACATGTGTCTTCTTCTTCCTCCAGCTCTACAGAATGAACCCAGGGCTCTGTGCCTACTGAGTAAGAGCTCTATCATTGAGCAGCAGCCCTGACTCCTCTTCTCATTTGAATGAGTGCATTTAGTTTACTTTCAGTGAGATTCTGTCCCAGTGATTCTCTTCTTAAGGCCACTCTGCTTTAAAACCATATCCAACATCTTTTCATTGAAAATTTCTACTAAGCAAATGAAGTTCCTTCTGGGGATCATTTGGACATTACTGGTATTTCATCCTAAACTAGCCAATACCTACATGAATCTTCAGTCTAGAAAATCCTACACTGAGCATGCTCTTAATTGTATAAGGCACAAGTAGTACAGGAATTGTTGTCAGAAAAAGTAGGTCAGATTCTCAACCAAAGCAAAAGTCTGAGCCTATTATAAAAGCTAAGTCAATGACTGCATCTTATCAGATATTTTAGCACATGTGCTTGGAAAGGATGGACAGACACCATCAAAACTGTGAAGAAGGAACTGGTATCCACTCAGCCCATAAGCACCATTCTCCACAGGACCCAATTTGCAATCTACTTTAATTGTAGATAGCAAAGTTTACCTAAGGAAAGATAAAATTGCTCAATTTAATAGAATTTTCCTAAGGCCATAAACAAAACACATCTAACGAAAATTTTTCATAATGGAAATGTCAACATCCCTAGAAATCTATCTTATATTATATTTTGATTCCAGAAACAAAATCAAAGTTCTACTATGGAGGATGAAAAGCATGTGTCTAAGCCCCTGACATTAGCTCCACAACAGATTTTAAAAGGTTGTTTTGGGGAGTGACTAAAAGAGGAGATTTGGCGCTCTTGTGTAAGTGTGCCTGCCTTAATGAGCCATGCTCTCAAAGCTCTTGTGTTTCTTAAATCAAACTCTGATCCAGAAATCTGTGTTTTTAATATGGCCACCCTTATGAGTTCCTGTCTTATTTTTATTTTACTCATAAAAAGCATCAATCCATCTATTCACACAGTCATCAAATACTAGTATGTTTATGTTTTTCCATCCTATTAGAGTGGATTGGAAAGATTAAGGAAGTCACATTTGTATTTAATAGTCTTTATTGACCACTTTCTGCAATTGTAGGAATTGTCCTGGCACTGAGGATTAAAAATCTGAGTTGGATTTTTTGTTTTTATGAAGATGTTGGGAGCTTGGCCTAGAAATTCATCATTACTTTTCATAAAATATTAGATTTAGAATTGTAAGGAAACTATTTTCAATTTGGTGATCATAAAAAGAACTCTAAGGAAGTGATTCTGGATCAAAATAACTCCAAGGTGCTCAGTCTGAAAAACAACTGAAGAAGCATAAAGACAATTACGGCCCATTTGCTTTATAGATATGCTACCACATAAATGGAAAACTTCACTGTAGGATTGCGTAGGTTTAGCTATAGAGAGGGAGTGAGCATGTTAAGGAAGACTAGGATCGGTAATGGCTCACAGAGGGTTTCCCAAGTCTAGGGGAAACACAAAAGCTTCTCCAGCAGGCAGGAGAGAGGAAGACAATTTTGAAACCTGCATCATGACAAATGCTGAACCCACAGATACAATCAGAAAACAAATGTTTGGATGTGCTTAAAACAAGAGTATCAGTATGGACAAACGCAAAAATGAAGACAGAGAGGGAATTGCTGTTTTTTTCTTAAGTTCTGCAATGAGAATTTAATCCTTAATTGAGCTGCAGTTTGATGGCTTAGATTGCTTTTTAAATATATGAGCTATTATCCTAAGTGACTTCTGGCTATAATGGCCAATGTGTTTTTTACTATGTCAAAAATTTCAAGAAGAGTCCAGTTTGATTGTATTCCATTATTAGAAGGAACTCCAATTTTATTGGGCCTGGTTTGTTGGAGTGCAGTGTCAAATCTTTGTACAGAACCATGTCCTCCCTCTCATAATTTTATTTAGCAATCTCTCTCTTGGGGGTTACAGTTTCATTTCCAAGAAATGTTGACCCAAATGCCCAGCATGAGGATTGCTCTGTTATCTTCATTCTGGTCTCTGCTCTCAATAGGGATTTAAAGGCTATAGTGTCCTTCCTCTTGCTTATACTTTCCTGTGGTGATATTGTGTTCCCCAATATATCATGCATCCTAATAAATTTATCTGGGGTCAGAGAACAGAACAGCCACTAGACAGACATAGAGGCCAGAAAAATGGTGGCACTCACACCTTTAATCCTAGCCTTCTGGAGGCAGAGATCCTTCTGGATCTCTGTGAGTTCAAAGCCACACTGAAAATAACCAGTCATGGTGACTCACACTTTTAATCCCAGGAAATAATGGCAGAAGCAGAAAGGTGTATAAGGCAAAGGTATATATGAAAACCAGGAACTAGGCTGGTTAAGCTTTTAGGCTCTTGAGCAACAGTTCAGCTGAGATTCATTCTGGATGAGGACTTCCAGTCTGAGGAAACAGGATCAGCTGAGGAATTGGTAAGGCGAGGTGGCTGTGGCTTGTTCTGCTTCACTGATCTTCCAGCATTCATCCCAATACCTTGCTCCAGGTTTATTTTCATTAATAAGACCTTTTAAGATTAGTGCTACACTTTCCATTGATTTTTGTCCTCTTCTTGAAAGTGCACAGTGACATGCAAACATTTAAAGTTACTGAGAAAACACAGTACACCAGAGAGATCACTAGTAGGTATATCAAGAAGACAGTATCAAGAGTCTGGAACATACTCCTTACCGAATGTCCTTCTAAGTTAAATAAAAGTGAATAGAGCAGAAACTGAGCCAGAAAGGGAATCAGTCCATCTTAACCAAGCAACCTCTTCATGGAACTGAGCCTTTATGACATACAATGAACACATCCATATGCATCAAAACATGCCCACATCTGCACAGGGTCCTTTCAGGATAATCAGTAGATGATCCACCATAATTCTTTTACATTATATACCTTGAGAAAGAGGATTTGAAGATGTCTGTTATGAAGCCATAACCTTTGCAGTAAAACCTGATAGAGAGCATACTGTGAGAAGTAAATTTCTAATAACCACCACCTCGTTTTATTTACCATGAGTCATACAAGAAAAAGCTCTAGTAGTTGCTGTCCATCCAGAAGGTTTAATGTAGTCTGGTCCTGTTCTCTTTGACCTGTGCTATAGATTGTGAGAACTATATTCAATGCTCAGGTTCTGGTTCTGGGCCAACAAAGATACCATCAACTTTCTCAACTCATATTTCCTCTACACCACCCATCTCAGAGGTCATGAGGTTACTTACACATAAAGTGGAATCCTACATGGAAATATGCTCTATGATTGCATATAAGGTCCTGTTTTCAGATCTATTGTTCATAGATAAATTACTTCAAATATTAAAGTCCTTCTAAGTTAAATAAAAGTGAATAGAGCAGAAACTGAGCCAGAAAGGGAATCAGTCTATCTTAACCAAGCAACCTCTTCATGGAACTGAACAAATAGTGCTGGCATAACTGGATGTCAATGTGTAGAAGGCTGCAAATAGATCCATATCTGTCACAATGCACAAAACTTAAGTCCAAGTGGATCAAAGGCCCCAACATAAATCCAGTTACTCTGAACCTGATAGAAGAGAAAGTAGGAAGTAGTCTTGAATGCATTGGCACTGGGAAGCACTTTCTAAATATAACACCAGTAGTACAGACACTGAGAGAAACAATCAATCAATGGGACCTGTTGAAACTGAGAAGCTTTTGTAGAGCAAAGGACATGATCAACAAGACAAAGCAACAGCCTACAGAATGGGAAAAGGTCTTCACCAACTCCACATCTGACAGAGGGCTGACATCCAGAATATATAAAGAACTCAAGAAATTAGACATCAAAATGCCCAACAGTCCAATTAAGAAATGGGCTATAGAACTAAACAGAGAATTCTCAATAGAGGAAATTCAAATGGCTGAAAGACATTTAAGGAATTGCTCAACATCCCTAATTATCTGGGAAATGCAAATCAAAACGACTCTGAGATACCACCTTACACCTGTCAGAATGGCTAAGGTCAAAAACACAGAAGACAGCTTATGCTGGAGAGGATGTGGAGCAAGGGGAACTCTCCTGCACTGCTGGTGGGTATGCAAGCTTGTACAGCCACTTTGGAAATCAATATGGTGCTTCCTTAGAAAATTGGGAATCCATCTCCCCCAAGACCCAGCTGTAGCACTCCTGGGCATATACCCAAGGAATGCTCAATCATACCACAAGGGCATTTACTCAGCTATGTTCATATCAGTATTATTTGTAATAGCCAGAACCTGTAAACAACCTAGATGCCCTTCAACTGAAGAATGGATAAAGAAAATATGGTACATATACACAATGGAGTACTACTCCACAGAGAAAAACAATGACATCATGAGTTTTGCTGGCAAATGGATGGATCTAGAAAAAAAATCATCCTGAGTGAGGTAACCAGACTCAGAAGGATGAACATGGTATGTATTCACTCATAAAATTAGTTTTTAAAAAGACAAAAAAAAAAGAAAGAAAAGAAAACAACAGATGAAAGAAATCTTTCTCTGGGTAGTAGTTTTGAAATTGTCATAAAACTTGTATATTTTCTATCATTTTTATCTACTCCACAATGAATTATGGAATGAAACTCTTTCGTACCAGAAAGTTAAGGACTCGGGAAATCAAACTATCTCCACAAGTCCATATTTAACACTTGATGCACACCCTTTTAAATACTGATTTTGTTCTTCTGAGTCATATATAAAAGAAAAGCAAGCATCATTACACAGCTCTGAGGTACTTCCACCTCTAGCAGAATAGCATGTGTCAGATCACTCTTTCAGGACACAATTATCAGGTATGGAAAAAAAAATCCTTGAAAATCACAAACGATTGGCCCAAATTGCTAGAACTTAAATAGTGACTGGTATTGTTAAATATTCATTGGTTGGGTTTTTCTCCTTTCTCTGAGTTCCTATGTAAGAATTATGCAAGAATTATGACCTTTCAGAAGTAGCAAGAGGAGCTGTCTCTGGTCAGTAATCAACTCCACATTCATAGGAGTGATCCCACTGGGTCTAGGTAGGACATCTTTTCTCTCTAGGTTGCTCTGTGTGGCTGCATCTCTCTTTCTATGTTGCAAACATCTTTGGTAAAGGACTAGGTTGGGTTGTATCCACTGCCACCACCTGAGAACATAAGAGAGTGTCTCTTAGGATCTGCATTACTACTCCTCTTGTCTAGACTCGCTGTGAGCCATCTCACGCTTAGACTCAACCTTGCAGCTTGCCCATGGCTTCCAACTGAAGTGAAGCTCTCCAAGCAGAAGCCTGTTAGTATAAACCTAAGGAAAGAGCTGGAATTCTGATTTCCAACTGTCCTTACTCCTTTTTTTCTTTCAGTCAATGTAGAACTCAGAGGGAAGGAAATGAGTCACAAGCCATTATCTCTCAAATTTCAATGTACAAGCCAAATCAATAATAATTGCTGTAGTACTGCAAGGAGAAATTCCAGCCTAAATAGTCTCTCACTCTCTGCCTTGCATTTCCTACTTCTGTGATACATCCTGGAAATCTGGGTTATCCTACAGAGTTCATTTCAACCATTTTTATTGAGTCCTTTCAATTGGCCATGTCCTGCCCTGGGTGATACTGAGAAATAAAAACATTCAAGTTGGGAAGATTAAAGTTGGGTGTGAGCTATAATCCATGCTGTCTGCCCTCAAAATTCCTTCCTTACTCTTTGCTACAAATGTCTCAGCTTTGATCCTGCTCCACATCTGCCCATTTGCTATCTGTCATATGATTACTCTAGTTATTTACTGAAATGACCAGAGACTGTTTCATCATGTATTTAACTGTTAATAGTGAGCTTGCTGGTCTGAAGTGTAGGCACATGCACTGCCTGCTATTAACCCCAGTCTGTTCTCTATGTGGTGACTTAAATGAGAAACGTCCCCCAGTTCAGATATTTGAAAACTTGGTCCCTAGGTAGTGGCACTGTTTTGGGGGAGACTTAGGAGATTCAGCCTTGTTGGAGAGAATATGTCATTAGCGGTGGGAATGAGAACTTATAGCCTCACATTAACTCCAGTTCTCTTTCTGCCCCATTCTTACCTTTGAAGACATGCGCTCTCAGCTTCTTGCTTCTGACAAAAAGCCTGCTGCTTGCTGCCATGCTTTCCCATCATGACAGCTTTCTATCCTTCTGGAAACATAATCCCAAACAAACTCTTCTATGAGTTGCCTTGGTCAGGGTTCTCTACCACAGCAACTAACAAGGAACTAATATGCTCGATAATGTCAATATGTTAATTGTCCATTGAGACTATTGAGAGGATGGATTTACAATGGATTAATGGAGAAAGTCCCTTTGGAAGCATGCCAGTGATTAGGTATGATGACATTTGTACTTTTCCTTTGGAAAACCAGGAGTGGCCCCCAAAGCAAGAAGACCACTGGCCTGGCTAGTTTGAACAGATGTGGGATTGGGGAATATGTTAGTATTATGAAGACAACTGTGTGTGAACAGTCTAGATGCCACAAGACCCATTTTGACTCTGGTAATGCCAGACTATGTTCCTTTCAATCTTGCTGACTTGTTTATATTCTCAATGGCCTTCATCTTACTAGCTCTTTTTGGGCATACAGAGACATTTCCAAACATGGGTAAATTCTCTCTTTGTTCGTGCAGAGAAAGGACACTATGCCAAAGGTTTATTTTTCCTATTTTTATTTCTAAAAAGTTTCTGCCTGACATTGAAGCTGTGAGATTGTGGGTCAAGTTTTAGCAACAGTTCACTGAACAATGATTTTCTTCAATTGAATCTCTTTCTTGCTGGGGATGTTCCCTCTATGCTGTCAGTCCTGAGAGCTCAGAGGACGGTTTATCTACCTTGTATTTTCCAAATGGACTCTGCTGTCACCAGCGAAGTCATTCATTAAATACTTAATCATCTATATTTGGCCCTAGCTCTGTCTCTGCACAAAACAAAATAAATGGCCACTCCTTTTCTTTACAGTACACATGAACACATTTGATCATGTTGTCCTTAGCACTTTATCACCTATAATTCATTTTTATGTCTGACTTCCCCTTGTGATAATGCATCTTGTGGGTGTGGGCTTGTCTTATTCCTGCTTAATACCCACAGTGTGTGGCATGCAGAATAGCCTCAAATATTTGCTGAACAAATGAGTTTTGTAAATAGTAACATGAATAAACATAAAACTATGTAAATTACCATAAATATTGAGCATACAAAGTATATTGTGTACATATTTCTATGGTTTCTCAAGATTAAATAAAAATGCTAATGTCCATCATAAAGATACCTATTAAAACTTTTGTTTGGGTTGACACTGCAAAACAGCTGGAGACCACAGCAGTTGGGGGATAGGGCAGAGATGTGACCACAAATATAGACATTATATTTTGATAGCCATTGAAGTTTTGGATTTATTCTGTGGAAAAATTCATGCATGTGTGCAATGATCTCTATCATATCTGGCCTCCCTCCAGCTCCTCCTAGGCTATCCCTAATATACTTTCCTTCCAACTTCATGTCCTTGATGTGGTTGTATTTTATTAGTAATCCACTAAGTCCAATTATTTCTCCCTATACATGCATAGATGTGGGATCATCCACTGGGCCAATGGCAGCCTACAAACGATCACCACACAAAGAGAAGTGGCTTTCCCTCTCCCAGCAGCTATCACCTGCTGGGAGTGATATCTCAGGAGCCCCTCCTCTTACATGCTAGAATTTTTAACTTGCTTGATCATATTTTTATTAACTGATATTAAATATGAATCCAGTAAGAAATAGAGAGACATTTTAATTTAATTTCATGTATTGTCTTAACAGCTTCAAATTTTTACACAAACGATACTGCCTTTGGTGTGTGTGTGTGTGTGTGTGTGTGTGTGTGTGTGTGTGTGTATGTTTTAATGACTATATGTAGCAGGAATCTTAAAAGTTCTTATTAATAAAATCAAACACGAGGCCGGTTATTGGGGTGAATGCTGGAAGATCAAAGAAGCAGAACAAGCCACAGCTACCTCACCTTGCCAGTTCCTCAGCTGATCCTATTTTCTCAGACTGGGAGCCTCTGAGTCTTATCCAAATGAATCTCAGCTGAACTGCTGCTCCAAGGCTAAAAGCTTAACCAGCTAAATGCTTCTAGTTTTTGGTCTTCACGCCTTATATACCTTTCTGTTTTTTCCATCACTCCCTGGGATTAAAGGCTCACTTCTTGGGATTAAAAGCTTGTGTAACCATGCCTAGCTGTTTCCAATGTGGGCTTGAACTCACAGAGATCCAGAGGGATTTCTCCCTCTGGAATGCTAGGATTAAAGGCGTGTGCTACCACTGCCTAACCTCTATGTTAAATATTGTGGCTGTTCTGTCTCTGACCCCAGATAAGTTTATTAGGGTACACAATATTTTGGGGAACACAATACCACCAAAACTATGCTAAGCTAAGAGTTTTTGTTTAAAAGCTATTAAGTATTTACTGCTTGGTGAGTGCTATTCTGATAGCTGGTGAAATAAGCTGAATACGTGTGCTTATCAAGACAGAGCTCAGTCAAATCTGAAGACATTTATTAAGCATCAGTGCAGTACTCAAATAAGTAATGCAAATAGCAGGCACTAGACAAAAAGCATCAGACTTGAACTTTCCTTCTGCATTGAGTCACTAGAAATATACATTTTATGATAACTTCCAAAAAATGTATTGAACTTATAGAATTATTATTCAGTCAACCTAGTCAATTATTAAGGGGTGTCCTTTTCTGTGGCCTTTGCTGTTGGGGCTTGACTGTGGCTGCACTTGCATGATGACTGCCGAGAGGCATGGTTATTTCTCATGGGATGTGGACTAGAGCTTTTCTAAGAGACTGTTCAAAGCACAGGTAGAGGATGCCCACACTGGAGCCTTTCTCTTCTCACTTGACTGAGCATTGCTATGTCAAGGTCAACAGCAGCCTTAGTTTCCTTGAGGGCTAGAAACAGTAGATGTCACTAAGATTATAAAGAAATGTATCTATGGCACCAAGTAGAACATCTGAGTTAGATGGAACATCAGGGGAGAAACTGCAAACCACATGATCCTCAAGGTTGGGAAAACAGCTGGGAATCACAGAGGTGACAAAGCCAAGATGTAGTCAAGAGAGAAAATTTCCTTTCTCCATTATTCATTAACCCTTTGTCATTTGCCTTCATCCTGTTTCCATCCCTGCCCCACAGGCAGGTTGATTGCATGCTTGGCTGCTCCTCAGATCTCATGGTTCTTCTGCCCCACCTAAACCCCTACCCCCAACCCCATGCCTATGATTTACTCAGAGCACATGGCTGACTGATGTGTTTGCTTGAACCATCTCTGCTGCAGCCATGGACATTCTGTCAAATGCAGCTGAAGAAGAAACAAGGGTGATGTGAAAGATACCTTCTGAAAGAAAACACATGATCAGAACCTCTCTATTTTTCATCCTCTTAACTGCAGACTTGACAGCTACAGTAGAGAACTGCAGACCATGGATGAAGATGGTAAGAAGTAAGAAGAGAATGTGAGGTAGGCCAGAAGCAAGACACAGCCTTGGAACTTAACGATTCCTAGGCCAATACCTGGAAATTAGAGTTCAGCCTAATATTTTAAATCCTCAGTCTATAATGTATTGTTTTTTCCTCTGTCCCTTCTGGGATTGTTCCCCCCCCTCACTGTGTTCAAATGCCTTGAGAGACTCTTGAACTTGATCCCACTGACTTGTCACAAAGCTCCTTCGGGTTAGAGTCCAAATGTGTGTTCCTTCAGCCTCCACTTAGAGAACCAATTAATGCTTTCCTTGAGGTGGGTCTCCCAAAGAGCCAGGAGGGAGCATACAGGGAGCCTGAGCATTGGGGGTGGCTTTTAACATGTTGCCTGGCAAGAACTCCTACAGCCTATAATGGAGGTTCTATGAGAGAAAACAAGTCCGTTTCTCCACAAGGACATTACACTTAGAGAACCCATCACCCCATGAAGTCAAATTTCCTCCAGTGTCAATAAGGTCAGAAACTGTTTGGGGACCATCCAAAAGAAATGGCCATAAGGTCTTCCTATGTTTCATCTTTCACATTTGCCTGGCATCCAAAGGCCAAGGACTTAGGCAAGGGCGATATTTAAATTCCTACCACTGTTTCTAAGGGCAACGAAAACCTGGGATGTGATTGTGTTATTGAGCTTGTCTTCAGAAGTTCAAAGTCAAAATACTTCAAACAAAGCATGTGGTGAAGACTGGTGGGCAGGCAGGAAGTCAGATTGTTGATAGAGAAATCCATTGTAGCGCTCCTATACCTAACATGGCCAGAAGGGGGTGCAACCACCTGGGCTTTCATTGAGTTATTCAATCAGTCCCAACTCCATCAATCAGACACTTTTCCTTATATCTTCTTTATTGAAGATGGTTTCTTTGGTTCACTGATAATTGGAATTCTAGCCTTCTTTGCTGGTCTATAAATTTGGCAGTTACTGCGTTTATGGCCATGTCAGTCTGACACAATATTTTAGCCATGAGAACTGCACGCAAACCTGCTGTGTTGAGGGAAGGCAAACACTGTGGGATACCTGCAGGCCTGATTGGAAGCTGGAACAAATCTCTACTGTAGCATTTCCCACAACATGTTGGTTAGAGGTGTAGGATGATATGTAAAGAAAAATTCTTATCTGAGGAACATTATTTTACAAATCTCTGGAGAAGCAAATACATGGATCACTAAAGTTAGGAACTTCAGGTTAAATTCTGCATCTGAATATGCATACTGCTTACTTGGTAGGTTACTGACCATTTACAACTTATTTCCTGTTATCTAAGTTCCTGGCAAAATTTTTGAAGTTTCTCTTTCTTCCCTCCTTTTAAATTGCTAATAAATTGGCCAATATTCAGAGACCCAAGTAAGGTCAATGAGTTTTGGAAATTCAAACAGATTAATGTCCAGTTCCAACTCCTGTGGATAAATATCATGGACAAGAGGTGTCAGTTATCAGAATGATGATTTCTTCACTACAGGATGGTGTTGACAGCAGGACCAGCCTCAGAGGTCTGCCAGGGAGATTAACCGAGATCAGCACCCTTTGAAATTGAACTATTGTATCATCATTACAGAGAGTAACTACAGCATGGGCCAGTCTGTGGTGCCTGGTGACCCTCCAGGAGGGTGATCATTGTTTATCTGTCTTGAACCAGACCTCAAACTCCTAAGAGAGCATGAACCACTCAATGGCTTGCCACATCCAACTGGCATGGCTTTAAAGACTTGGTTAAAGTGACTTTGAAGCTGTAATGGGCAAATCACATTCATACTGGGTTGAAGACTCAGTACTTCATCTCCTAGGGTAATCAATCCCCATGTTTTAATAGGGCATTGAGTATTCCTAATGAAGCTGAAGAAGGTTCAAAACGGATAGGTCTAAATGTGAGATATAAATACATTGTTATCTTTAGTGGGCACACAGATGTGTCGTCATATATATTTTAATCTCTATTGAATTCCCGGCCTCATAAGAAAAAAAAGTCATTGCTGAAGAAATTCAAATAATTTACCTTAATCCAGGACTTCTTAACTTTTTACAAATTGAATTAAAATTGCATTAAATGCACATTTATCAACCTCCAATGTACTAGATACAATAATGGAAACCAGAAGTAAAAGTTAAATATCCTTATAAGGCTACTAACATAGATTAGCAGCATATAGTCACTATAATAAATGTAATATCATATTTGAAAATTTGAATGCTTCAAAACAGAGCTTAGTGTAATGGGTACAGATTTGTGGAGGAGGGGAAAAGTGAACACGGGTGCCAAGGATGAAACTAAAGAGCAGTAAATTAATGGGAGGAAAGGGGATGAAGACTCTGCTTGGGAAAGAACTTATGTGTACAAAAATCTCATGGAATCAGACCTTCTGTAGGTGGTGCTGATGACATAACACTTTAAAAACTATGAGTAATCAGGTCACAAATTTAAAGTTGGCAATATCTTGCTAATCCCATATACATGCTTACAGGGATAGTGGGTAAGCAAGAAAAAAAAATAGCCAAGTGAAAATCCTGGGGAAAATGGAACCATGCTTCACAGACACAAAAGCCCACAGTGAGCACCAAACAAGAGTATGCTCCAAGTTGAAAACCATGAACCCTTGCTATGAATATGAATCGGTGTCACTACTCAAATTCCCAGCCAGGATCAGTATTCCAGATAACTTTATCCATACTGATGTGTCTCTCTCACACATCCTCTACAGCTTCTGCAGTTTCCATGTGAAAAATAGAATACTCCAGTGAAAGCACAAAGTAGTGGGCTTGAAGTTTATATGAATGGGGATTGTGGTGGTAGGAGAGTAGAATCCATCTGAAAATTAAAGAGAACTTACAGCCAGACCTGGTGACAAGGACTCTTTTTCCTAGCTATTTGGGAATTTAAGGAGGGTGATTACAACTTCAAAGCCAGCCTGGGTAAATCAGTGAAACCATGTCTCAAAAAAAAAAAAAAAAAACTACTAAAAAGAGGGCTAGAGATGTAGCTCAGTGGAAGAGTACTTGGAATGGATGAGTTTTTAAGCTCAGTCCTCAGTAAAGAGGAGGTAAGAAGAGGGGGAAGAGAGGGAGGAGAAGGGAAGAGGAGAGGATTAGAGAGATTGCTCAAAGATTAGGAGTGCTACCTAATTTTTTTCAAAATGTCAGCTTATGTATATAAGTACTATGAAACATGGATCAAAGGAACTACATCCACATCAAACAATTTCTCCAAATTGAAAAAATAAAGAGTGTATTTATTGACCCAAATGGAATTAAACTAGAAATTACATGCTATACATACACATGTATATCTAGAGAGAAATTTTACATATACAGAGAAATCTTACATATATATATCAGAATTACACACACACACACACACACACACACACACACACACACACACACACATATATGTCAGAAAATCTTCCCTCTAAGTAATCCATGGAGGACCCAATAGGTAAATCACAGTGCTGTCAAAGGAGAATGATGGTGAAGGAATGCTACAATGATACAATGAGTTCTGCACACAATTTGTGAACTTAGATGAAAAGGGTCAGTTCCTAAATAAAAGAAAATAAAGCGTTCTATAAAACAGACCATAGAACTACTAAGGAACTGAACTTTTTAAAGATTTATTTGTATATGTCTAAGTGTCTGCCTGCATGAATGCATGTATACCACACAAGTGTATGTGAGTGTTTGCTTCTTGTATGTATGTGCACCACATGAGTGAAGTACCTGTAAAGGCTGGAAGAGGGAGGTAGATCCTTGGGAACTATAGCTAAGGCTGGGTATGTGCTGCAATGTGTGGTGTGTAGGGATCTGAATCTGGGTCCTCTGCAAGAGCAGTGAGTGTTCTTAACTACTGAACCATCTGTCCTGTCCCCTAAATTACCTTTTTAAAAAATATCTTGAGACCCAACTTACTTTACTCTTATCAAACATTCAAAGTTGAATCAACAGAAATTCTCCACAATCTCTTCCAGAATGAAGCTTCAATTACACAAATCACAAAAACAGTCAAAGTTAGAGCAAGAATGAAAAGTATGGATGAATAGCCTCCATGAATACAAATGCAAAAATCTCTAAAAATATTTACAAGTAGAATTCAGCAATATATAAACATAATTACATGCCACGACCAAATATGTCTTATTTCAAGGCTGGGAAGCTATCTCAGTGTTCAAACATCAATCAATGTAATCCACTCATTTGGCAGACTCAAGAAGACGAACACAATGATCCAATCAATTGGTGTGAAAAATGATTTTGGCAAAATTTAAAAGCTGTTTATGATTTTAAAAAAAGGAAACCCACAAAATAAAAATAATAGACATTTCCTCCACTAGATAAAAATTATCTTCTTAAAACCTTCAGGTAACATAATATTAGCAGGGAAAGACTAAGAGCTTTGTTTTCTATGACTGAAAACAAGACAATGGTGTCTGCTGGAGCCACATATTGATCCCAAGAAAGACAAGAAGAGTCCATAAAGGAGTGTGCCTGTGTGTGTGGGAGGGGATAAATGATTGTAAATGGGGAAAACTGAAATTACAATGAATTAAGGAGGAAGAGAGGGATGGAAGGAAGAATTAAGAGAAAGAGAAATGAGAGAGAAGGAAGAAAGAAAATGAAGAAACAAGGAAGGAAAGGAGGAGAGGAAGGAAGGGAAAAATAAAAAAAGTCCTAAAACATAGTTTAGGAAAGCCATAGGATATAAGATAAACATCTGAACTGTTTCATTCTGCTAGTAATAATCATGTGTATGTGGACAGTAGAAATGCAGTGTCACTTAAAAATAAAACACTTAAGTGTAAATATAACAAAACATGTAGATTGGATGCTGAACATACAAAGAATAAGATGAAGAGACACTGTACATGTGTTGGAAGGCTCTAAACAGAAATGACCTCAATGTCCTACAGCAAGTTCTGTGTCTTTCCCACTCAAGCCTAGAGATGTTTTTGGAGACAGAGACAATGTTATTCTGAATAAGCCGTGATTAAAGGAATTAGAATGCTAAAACAATTCTGAGAACAGAATAAGTCCTAATGAGTTACACAGTGAGAGAAGTTGGCTGTGTGGATTGGAAGAGAGAGAGATACATACATCCATGGAACCAGAGTCCAGCAAGAGACTCACACGCATGTGCCCACATGACTTCAGGGGGAAGTACAAATCAGTTCAATGGAAGAAAGATAGTTTTGTAAGTAAATGGCCCTGAGGTATTGAGTATTAAGAGGTAATAAATGAGAAAATGAATAATGAATAGATTGTTTAAGTGAGCTTAGGTTAGTCAAACATTTTATACAAATTATCTTAAAACACATTTTTAAATTTGATGTTGTTTTTAATTTTGTGCATGCCCATTGTGTGAACCTCTCACAGTGTATACTGGCAACTGAACTAGGTCTTCTGCAGGAGTAGTACATGCTCTTCACCACTGAGCTGTCTCTCAGACCCAACTTAAAACCCTGAAGTATAGCAAAAATAGAAAAAAAAATTAAAGGTCATACAGAGATAATAATGAAGTTCATAGGTTTGACATTTAAAGTACAATACCTAAAAGGGAAGTAAGTAAATTGGACATCATCAAAATAGTTTATTTTCTTTTAATCTCTGTTAAGAAGAAGAAAAGAAAATTTCCATACTGGCAGAAAATACTTGCAACCCATCTATCTAACAAAGTAAAAACAATGATCAATAAAAGCACAACTTAATATTTTTATATGACATTTATAGAAATTCCTTAAGAAGTTCATACATATATACATATAGTGTATTTTGATCATATGCGCTCCTCAGTCCTCTCAGATCTGCCTACCATCTCCAACCCACTCTCCTAACTTCATGCACTCTGTTTTGTTTTCTTGCAAATGACCTACCATATCCAGTTTGTGCTGCCCACACACTTCTAAGTGGGGAGACATCCACTGGAGCATGACCAACCTACCAGGGGCCACATGCCACCAGAAAACTGATTCTATCTCCTGAAGATAATAATTGTCAACAGATCATTGGCTAGGGGTATGGGGTCATGACAATGTAATATTTTTAAATAAAATCCTTTTAGGAAGTGACCTAAATATATAAAAATACATTTTAGCAAAAGGACACACAATTGGAAAATAAACATCAAAAGTATTTGATATCACCTTTAACAAGAAACAAAAATTAAAAACAATGTATTATCACTGTCTATGTATGCATATACATATATAAATGCTCAAAATAAAATGAATGACAAAACCAAATGCTGGCAGCAACAGAGAGAAGCTTGGGAAATGCCAGTGGATGTTTCTTTGATAACTAACACAAAGCTGCCTGTGCAACAGCAGAGCTCTTTCTGAGCATTCATAGAGATAAGTCAGTCTCTGTTCACAAAAAAACAAAAAACAAACAAACAAACAAAAAAACTGAGCAGTTTTATTCACAATAGCCCCCAAGTGGAAATAGCCCAGACACCCTTAAACAGGTATCTATGGTGCATTCATAGCAGACTATTCAACAGATGAAAAGTAATGAGCTATTGGTTGCACACAACCTGGATGAATCTCCAGATAAATAGGCTGAATGAAGATGTCCATTCTGCATGACTACATCCTGCATGACTCTCCCTAGGTAACAATCTAGAAATGGCAAAATTATAGATATGTACAATTGATAAGCTATTGCCAGGAGTTCTGGGGCTATGGCAGACACGTGGGTGGGCTGCAAAAATTAATGGGAGGGTCCTTGTGAAGGAGACTACCTATATGGTGACTATGACCCTTTCTATATTGCAGGTATGATGCTCACTATATTTCTATGAGGTGCAGCCATAGTGGACACTTGTATAGTAATACAGGAAGGTATTTTATGCAATTTCCTATAATTATACAAAAATCTTTAATTATAAAAAATTTAAAAATCAATTAATTATTATACTAGTTTGTGTCTTAACATATGATTTACGTATTTGAATTCACATCAAGTGGTGTTTGTTGGCATTATTGACTATATACAATTAAGTACTGCCAGGTCCTGGTAGTCTGTGTATAAAGATCTGTCTGCTATATAGGTATTTGTCTACACAATTGAATGGACTCAATAATGACGAGGCTGGGGAAATGCTTGTCTTTTGTGTAAATTCAAGCACCAACTTTACAGGCAGAGGGACAGCTATAGGCCTGGATCTCGACATGGATTAGCACGTTGAGATCACTATATAAGGTGGAGGTGCCCTTTCCTTTGTGATATTCTTTCACAACATATATTGTGAGGGTTTCAGTGACAGTGTTCCACATTGGCTCACATGTTTGAATACTTAGTCCACTGGGAGTAGTGCCATTTAGAGAGGTCACCACGGGTGGGCATTGGAAGTTTGTAGCCTAGCTTTAATTCCAGTTTGTTATCTCTGTTCCATATTTGTAGATAAAGATGTGATCTCTCAGCTTTCTGCTCCAACCACCCGCTGCACTGCCTTACCTGATATTATGGACTCTCCCTCTGTCACTGTAAGTCCAAATAAACTCTTTTTTCTGTGAGTTGACTTGGTCATGGTATGTTATTACAGCCTCAAAAAAGTAACTAATACATGCATACATGCATACATGCATATACACATACAGAGAGATAGTGAGAAGGAGATAATAGATGATAGACAACTAGATAGTTGAAGGATAGCTAATTGAGGATAGGCACAAGATAAATACATGCACCATATGTACGTAGATTCCATACATATTTATAATACATATATAAATGTAACTATAATTACACATATCATATATACATATATATGCATGCTTATAATTTGTAGTTGAGTTATTCAGAATGTGTGGATGTTGGGCATTTTGTTGAAACATAATTTTACAGCAGCATTGAAGTTTGAATGAATAGAGTCCACCGAGGAGTCATGATCAGAATGTTTTGTCTCCAGAAGATGAAATGGTCTTCTGAATAAGTCTGTTTCATCTTAGTTTTCTTTCTATTACTATGATAAACCACCATGATCAAAAGCAGCTTGAGGATGAAAGGGTTTATTTGGCCTATGGCTTATAGTCTATCAAGAAGGGAAGTAGGTGCAAGAACTCAAGGCAGGAACCTGGAGGCAGGAACTGAAGCAGGAAACATAGAGAAACATGGGCTTGTGTTCCAGGATCACAGTCAGCCTTTCTTTTTCTCCTTGGGGTCTCCTGCCCAGGGATGGCACTGCCCACAGTGGCTGTGTCTTCTCACATCAATTTTCAACCATAAAATGTCCCACAGACTTGTCCTACTACTATGCCATCTGATGGGAGCATTTTTTCATTGAGATTCCTCTTCCTAGAATTTTTTAGTTGTGTCAAGCTGAGAAAAAATAAATTAACAAGTATAGTGCTATTTGTGAAGATTCTGCAGCCTCTGTCTAGGTGAAGGAAGTAAGTCACTCAGGGTCAGTTCTTAGGGGCTTACATTAGCCCTGAACCCTTCCTGCCTCACTGCTGGTTTCTCAGCCTGTCATGTTCTGAATGCTGCCACCCCATGTGCTCTTCTCATGGTGAGCCCGCTGAAGCTGTGAGCAACATCAAATCGTTTTGACTTTAGTTGCTTTACTCAGACACTTTGGTCACAGTGACACCAAATACAACAAAGAAACATCTGAGACCACGGTGACTGCTTCCTAATTGACTAAACATTCTGTTCCCTTCTTTCCTTGTATGAAAAAATAAGAATAAGATTTATATTGGGAGGTTGATAAGGGGAAAAAACTGAGTTTGTATTTGTAGAACACACAGAATGCTCTGCTCTTGACCAAATTCTTTGAATAAGTTAGCACTTTGGCCTTGGCTTGCTTGCCTCTTCTTGTGCTAATTTAAGGGAGAAAATAGATAGTGAAAGCAAATCCGTTCTCTGTTTTAAATAACTGCATCAAAGAACAGGTGTACATGCCCAGCTGCTAATGACCACAGAGAGTTCAAATGCTTTTATAAGGAAAAAATGAAGTTAAAATAATACCTCCTTTGTAGCATATGATAGGAATGCATCGGTCTGCCAACATGGCCTTCATTCAAACACTTACCAATTGTGGGGTTTGTCTCTTCTCCTGGTCTAGCACTCCAAGATGAAAATCCACAGGCAGAATTGTTGTAATTATTTTGAGGAGTCAGGAGTATCAATAGTTGAACTTGGCCAATATTCTGGGCATTGTCTTTTTGCTAAGACCCCAATTTTGTATCACTTTTAGATCAATGGAATATGTCAATAATAATATACACAGTTATTTATTTAACCTGAGAACTAGAATGTAAATATTTAAAAATAACAATAGTATATGATGGTTATACCGAACTACAGCAACAACATTTGTGTTGACTCAACAGCACAGCTGGTAGCCAGAAAATCTGGATCCCCAACTTTCAAGTAGAATGGTTTCCTTTCTCCGAGGACAGCACAACCATGCTGAACAATAGCAGGGTCAGTCATCCTGCCTTCCTATGCTCCAAGGACTATTGACATCTGAGTAAGTGATCCAAAAAGATAGTCTCAGCTTTATGTGAGTATACATGTGGAAACCAAGGATGGGGTGGGATGCCCTAGAACCGGAGTCACAGACGTTTGTTAACCACCATGTAGATTTGAGGAACTGAACTTGAGTCCTCTGAAATAGCAGCAAGTGCTCTTAACCCCTGAACCATCACTCCAGACCCACCCCAAAAAACACTTTTTGGAAATTACATTTATTAATGTTTATTTGTGGCATACTGTATATGTCTGTCCTTGTCTGTTTCTCTCTGTGTGTAAGAGTATGTAAATACAGGACCCATGTATTGAAATGACTACAGAAATAAAGAATTACAAGCAAGAAAGAAAGTTACAGTACAGGAAGAAGAACCTTTTGATTCATTAGAAGAGCACAGGCTCCTTGTCCAGCCTCATCCACAACACCTTCGTTGTTTTGAATTCCTGGAATGGGTTGGGTAACCTACATCTGTACCATGAATCTTAAATAGTCTTCTTAACAAAAACAAATCTGAAGCCAGGTATTGGGGTGAATGCTGGAAGATCAGAGAAGGAGAACAAGCCACAGCTATCTTGCCTTGCCAATTCCTCAGCTGATCCTGTTTCCTCAGACTGGAAGTCTCTGAGTCCTTATCCACATGGATCTCAGCTGAACTGTACTTCTCAAGGCCTAAAAGCTTAACTAGTTGAAAGCTTCTTGTTTCTGGTCCTCACGCCTTATATACCTTTCTGCTTTCTGCCATCACTCCCTGGGATTAAAGGCGTGAGTCACCATGACTAGCTGTTTCCAGTGTGGCCTTGAACTCACTGAGATCCAGAGGGATTTCTGCCTCTGGAATGCTAGGATTAAAGATGTGAGTGCCACCATTTTCTAGCCTCTGTATCTAGTGGCTGTTCTGTGCCCTGACCCCAGACAAGTTTATTAGGGTGCACAATATTTGGGGGAACACAATACCACCACATACATCCTTGATGTGATGCAAATATTTATTCATTCATTCATTTATTCATTTATTCATTCATTCATTTATCTATCTATCTATCTATCTATCTATTTATTTACTTGCTTACTTATTTTGCTGCATTGTAACTGTGCTGTGTGGATCAGTTGAGAACTTCGGTAGCCTCAGGCACTTGCTCTGGTTTCATCCATGTAAGAGTCTCTTGCTTCATTTCTCTGGTACCTCCAAAGAAGATCTGAACTCTGCTCACACTTCTTTTCCCACCTTGAAGAGTTTCCCCCTTTTTTCCCCAGATGTCTTCTTCTTTCCATGCACTAATTTCCATTCTTTGCTTCCCTTCTTTGCCTTGGGGAGCTTGACTTTACCCTCATTGCAAGAACAACAGCCACATTTCAGGGTAGGGTCACAAGGGGATTCTGCTTTCAGGTATTTGTTCAAGGCTTCCCTGGCTTAATGTGGATAGTCACCCTTCCGATGACATCATGGTCAACGTGTCTGTCCTAGGCATCTTGTTCGTCTCTTGGGCAGAAGCTCCTGTGGGATGAGACAGTACATTTGATGGCTTTTCAGAGAATAAGCCTTGCCTTTGAAATGATGCTTTAAAAGCTTCCATGTCTGGGTCCACTTCTCTTTGCTTGAGAAGAGAAGAGAAGGAAAGAAAGGGTTTGTTGGAATATCAAAGAGCTGTACTTCTTTCTTCCTGCTATTTGCCCCTTCCACGTGTAAGGGCATTGTCCACAGGAGATGGGTGCAGCCCTGTGCTTTGAACAGAGGTGTCTAGGAGGAGGAGTAGGGAGCATGGCCGTATCTGCAGCCGGAGTTGTCATCTGGTGCTAGCTAGGTGAGTCTGGGATAATAGAAAATTCCAAAGCTAGTGTGTGCTACCAAGGTAGTCAGTTTGCCCTAGCTGACTAATCTCTTTCTGTGTGAAAGTCACATGCCCAAATGCAGCCCAACAACCAGTGTCTTGGTCAGAATAACTGTTACTGTGATGAAACACCACAACAAGAACAACTTATAGTGATATTTTATTTGTATTGAAATGTGATTTTATTTGTATGTCAATAAAGTTGCCTTGAGGTCAGAGCAAGCCAGAGCAGAAGCCGAGCAGTAGTGGGGCACGCCCTTAATCCCAGCACTTGGGAGGCAGAGCTAGGCGGATCTCTGTGTGTTCAAGGACACAGCCAGCATAGCAGACACACGCCTTTAATTTCAATACCAACCATAGAAGACCTGGAGGTCTGTACAAACAGGCAGTGACGAGGAGGTCATGTGGCTGGGTTACAACCAATGAGGGAGGAGAACAGAAAGTCTTTAAATAGACAGGACGCACAGAAGTAGGTCTCTGGCGGAGAGGAGGAACCGCAGAAGCAGTGAAGGGTAAGGTTTTCTGCTTTGGCTCTGACCTCGTGGTTTTTAACTCTGCAACTGGCTCTGTGTTTCTTATTTAACAAGCAGGATACATCTACAACAACTCGGGGAGGAAAGGGTTTATTTGGCTACACTTCCACAGCCCAGAGGTGGCACCACCCACAACAGTCTGGGCCCTTCCCCATCAGTCAGTAATTAAGAAAGTGCCTACAGCTGTATCTTGTGGAAACATTTTTCTCAATTGAGGTTCTCTATCCTCAGATGACTTTAGCCTTTGTTGTGTTGACATAAAACTAGCCAACACAGTTGGTCATGGCCCAGAATCAGCCCTACTTCTGAATCCCTGCTCTGTGCTCAGTGTGTCCCTCAGGTAACTCTGGGCTAGCCAGCTAGTTTCAACCCTGCAACCATTACCATTTGTCTCCCTTGCATTCACACAAGCTTGAACATTGCCCTCCCCTTAAAGACTTCATGCTGGAGCCCAACTTGGTTGCTCCAAATGTCTGACCCTCGGTGAATTTAAGTTTATCCTTTGACACAACCTTGGACTTCCATAGGTCCAAAATGAAAACACTATCTGGAGTGACAGTGAGAACTGAGTTTGAGGGAATTCTGGGGAGGGCAATGACTCATAGAGGTTAGAAACCAGAAGGTCAGATAGGGATGTGGGACTGGGCCTGGCTACAACTCCCAGTGTACCTGCAGGTTCACAGAAATGCTGTTAAGATGTCAAAAGCAGACATTGTTTTTTCTTTAGTCTGAGCATCAAGCTAATATGGGCATTCAGTCAAATCCCTCCCAAGTGCTAAAACAGTGTGTGGTTTCAGGATTTCAGAGGCAATTACTGCTGAATGCATTGTATGGCTGGTGTGCCTGTCAGGTAGAGTGTGCAGGGGTACCAAAAGAACTGAAGGATAATTTCTCCAACTCAAGATCCTTTAGGAAGTCTATTATGGCCATCAAAAGCCAGGTATGGATTTGGGCAGATGTAAACCACAGCTAACGATTCACAAGGTCTGACCTCTGTTCTAGGCAGAGACACATAGGTGCTGTGGCATCACCTCCTGCCCCCCCACCCCCAGGATTGGACTCATCTGCCTTGACGAAAGGCAGAGACCTGATGCTTACATCCTGACTTGGAGAAAGAAGAAAAATGTGTGTTATGTAGAGACGGTGATGAGTGAGATAGAGAATGGGGGGGAGGGAGGGAGAGGAAGAGAGAGGGAAAGGGGAAGAGAGGGGGGCAGAGGGAGAAATTTATTTTTCAATCTGGTAACAAACGTATCAATATTATGTCTATGCAAAATTCCCAGGCATTTCACTGGGTAATGAATAATGAAACTAGACAAAGTAGAGGAAATGACAGCAACAAATCCCGTGTCCCTGTCTTAATGAGACTCAAGTGCCCATTAAGAGAGTCATAAATTAAGGAATTAAGGAAAATATCACCAAGTTGACCACAAAGGCACAGGTGTAATGAGGCCAGGAAAGGGCAGGTGGGCAGAACACCCCCCACTGTCAGCACTGTCAGAACATTCCACTGCTATCCGTAACCCGAGACAGAACAATGAAGGGTCCCCGGCTCTCTTCTCCCGTGTCCCTCTCACAATCCTTTTGAGAGTCTAAGTCCTGCAAAGAGGAATGATGCAGAGACTAACCAAATGAAGTCACTGACTCTCACAATGGAGGACTGGAAACCATGAACCAGAGAATTTTAGCAGTAAGCTGGGAGGGCTGCATAGAGGAAGCAGCGGAGCCCTGGTGAGGACCTTGATGAAGAGGAGGCAGCTGTGCTCTGATCTCCGGGTGCAGTCTGGGCTTGCCAGACACCCCAAAAGAGGAGAAGGGTCTGAAGGGAAGTACTTGGGGGTTCTGTTCATATCTGCAGAAGCAGACCCCATGCCTCACACCTGCAGGGTAAGCTATAAACTGTCAGTCCCTAGCCTCATCAGTGACACAACCAGTTTTGCTGGAAACGTTGCATAGAATGAGTCCAGTGCCCTGCCTGAGTGCTGAAGTCTCCAATGTGGGACTGAATGTCACTGACAATTCTGGGAAAATCTTTGCCAAGCACCTTTGAAAGACAAGGCTCTGAAAAGCAGCTTCCTCCAGTGCCAGTGCAAAAGCTGGGAACCTGGAGGCTTCACCCACCTGAAAGAAATAAAATGCTTGACGTGACTCTGCAGCAACTTACAAAGTACAATTTGCATAAAATTTTCGTGTATGGAAAGCAAGGTGGGGGGGACTTTAATGTTTAAAAACTTTTTCTCCCTTAGTTTCAATAGCATGAGAGGCTTCGAAGAAGTAACTCCTTTTAATATAGACCATTTGTAAGTTTATTGTGACAGACTCCTACATGAGTGCCCGGGAGCAACTGTCCATTAGTAGAGGAGGCTGTTCTCCATTGCACATGCTCCTTAATTCATACTGGAATTTTTCCTTTTTATGGCTACAAGTATTCCAAGAGGGTTTTCCTGAAGATCTAAGCAGTGATTACAGGGTTATTTTTAAACTTGATTTATCTTGATGAAAATGAATGCTGGGAGACTAAGATAATCAACACACAGCAATCACACACACACACACACACACACACACACACACACACACACACACTTCATCATCATCATCATCATCATCATCATCATCAATATGGCTTAGAAGGGTCAGGAGAGGCACACGTGTGTAAGCACTGCGACACTGAGCAGGAGGAAGAGGCTTGGAAGCTCAAGGGCCTGGGCTATCAGATGAGTTCAAGGCTACACTGGGCTTCTGAGTGAAAACCTGTCTCAAAATAAAGGATTGCCTTGGCCGGTACAGCCATGGAAACCAGAGGAGAAAGTACTACAGTTACTTTGCTAAGCCTGGCTACTCATTGACAGCATTCTAAATACTTATCCTTATACCACAGGTAAGTGTAGCTCTCACCTCTCCACAAAGAAACTTTGGTTGCAAAATATGAAAATCACCGAAAGGCACCATGGTTAGAATGCAGAGGTCAGCTGAGTGTCCTGTCCTTGCCATGGTCAGAACACAGAGGTCAGCTAGGTGTGGGGTGCCTGTGCCCAACACAACCTCTATCATTAAGGATAGGGAGCATCCATGCAGACATGGCAGAAAGCTGTAGAGCTAGAGGACCATGGCATCTGCTAGGATATCATCTCTTCAGAAACAAAACCAAAGGGAAGGTGGAGAAAGGGCAGAATGGAGGGAGGAATGAGAAATAAATATGATCAAGCTACAAGATAAATAATTCTCTAAGAATTAATAAAATCTATTTAAAAACCATTTTAACAAACAGAGTATTCTAAGTGCTAAAATGTTTGCCTGCACACACACACACACACACAAGCAACATAAAATCACTCTTTCAATAGCGCTGTAAATATGTATTTACTTTATTCTCCTTGGCTCAGTCATAAATTTCAAAGAAGTGAAGATATGTGCCTATATTTGATATTTCAAACAGATTAACTTTCTTTTAAATTAGGGATCTTGGATCCTTTTCCTCACTCATGTCACCCAGATTTCAATTTATTCTCCAAAGAGATAATGACATGAATTTTCTCTGAATTCTCCCAGCAATTCATGCTTTACATTTAGATGCATAATCCCCTAACCTTGGAGTATGCTATAGCAGCATCTTGGTTTCTATTTAAACTGCCTTTGGAATGGTCCAATGTCGATGGTAGGTGTATCCATTCAAGTACATGACTGTTAATCTGACAGTCACCTAAATGCTTCTCAGTAGTCTTTACAGTAACCCCTGGAAAAGGCACTTGTTTCACCCTATTAAATACTAAAGAAAGGGGAATAGAGCCATCGAGTCTCTTGGACCTAGGAAAACAGCAGGAAGTGAGTATGCCTTGAATCCATGTCCTGTAGACTGTTCCGTAAGCCTTCAGCAGCATCCCCTCTCTATCAGCAGCATCCCCTCTCTGTATGCCTCTTGGTTTTTCATGCCTTGTTCTTTTTACGATATGCATGATATTCCTTTACCCCATGTAAATGTGCCATAGTGATTCATCCTATGCACTGTTAGGAAAGTCTCTTTCTTTTCTTATAGCTTATGATGAGCAGTGTTTCAAACTTTGGCTATTACATGAGATGTATTTGTGCTCATGTTGTGTGCATCTTGTGGTAATATCAAGTCATCAGTCTGTAGTATCAGAGTTACACATTTTATCACCCAAAACTCACAGTCCTTTTGATGGAGAAGGCTGGAGAAGGCTAACTGCAACAGGACGCTTGGGTACATATCTACTCCAACAGTAACTCTAAAATGCCCCATAGTTGTTTTGTGGATAAATGGTTGTTAAATTACAGAAATGAGCATTCATATATAGTGATGCCTACCTCTAATTGCAGCACTCACAAATATATGATGGGATGGTCACAAGTTCAATATCAGCTCCACTTATATAGTCACGGGTCATACTTGGCTACATAGGGAGACCTTGTTTCAAAACCATAAGTAAAATAAACTAAAGTAACTATGCTTTAAATATATCACAGTGTATAAGCTATTTTTATTTCTGAGAACTCACTAAATTTATACAAATGAAGCAACCAACACCCTCCATTTTGTGGGTTGCTTCCTCAGAGTTTCACTGTGGCTTTAGCTCCCTGAGCTCCACACACTGTCCCCTGATGTCTGACTCTAGCAAGGGATAGGCCCATAGCCTTTCCACTGGCTTCCATTTGTATACTAATGCTCATTTTCAGAAGAAAATACTGGATACAATAGTCAATAGAAAGGAAATGAGATGTGTTGTGCTTCAAGCACGTATTCTGTGGCCAATACTGAGAATGACATGCCTTGCTTCCCTGTGTGCTGGGGGCAGTCGTCCCAGATGCCCATCGCTGGCTACTGCCAAGCTATAGATCGGTAAAGAAAGCTGATGCTAACAAAGTTTAGCGACTTGTGTGATATCACAAGTGGAGGCAGACTCCTCTCAAGCTCTGACAGTCTCCAAATCCCAAAGCCTGCTGCTCTATTTCTCCCCTGGAAATTAAAAAAAAAAAAAAAAAAAAAGGCTGTTTTAAGACTTTGGGGATGGTAGCATTGGTTGTGCCAATCCTGTATATGTCTATATTTGCTGAATGTTTCTGTCCTTTAAGAGTCTCCAATATACTTCTCAGGCATGAAATCAGTCTCAGCCTCTATTATAAAGTGACCTACAATCTAGCTAATATTCGGTTGTTTAATAAATAGCCACATATTTTATATTTAAAAAATGGCAAACTCACCAGCATTAGCCTTTGCTTAATAATCACCAGCACAGAGCTCATGAATATTTCATGCTCACTTGTTCCTGCTGAGAGTGTGAACAGCCAGCATTTCTATAGCTCTGGATTATACAGGGAACAATGGAAAACATATGTTTTGTGTGTTTTCTTTAACAATTTGAGGAGGAAAGAACACCTGGCAGCATCAGAGATAATGAGGAAGCAGTCGCCTCCTGTTATTGGAGTGCTTGAAATAAAAATCTCAAATGGTAAGTTGTAATCCGAACCACAGTAATTACGGGAAGTCGTGTAAAAACAAAACAAAAAGTATGCGTTTTATATTCATAAATCGAACTGAGCCTATCTGCAAGTAAGTAAAGCTTAATTCAGTTTTCTGCAGTTCCTAGCCTACCATCACCAGCTCCCCAAACCCTGAAGACTTTGTGCTACTGAGATGCAGAAATCTTACAGGTTTGGGTTGACTGTTCTTTCTTTGTTCTTGCCTTTATCTCTGTAGACAGTGGGCATCTTGGTGGTCACTGGGATGATCAAGTTAGTGGATGTACAGAACTGGGAACACAGTGGAGGCTTTGGGCCCAGGAAATCTCACTTGAGGGTGGACGGAGGAGTGAGTAGGATATTGAGTAAGATATTGAGTAAGGATTCACCAGGCAGCAGAAGCTCCAGGCGTAACCTGCAGGAGGGGGTGGGGCACTGTCTATCTAGACACTGGGAAGAAGTCATCAGCACAGTGACAAGAGGAGTGGCAGCATGAGATGGGTGGAGGCTGGACCACATTGGAGTTCAATAAACTATAATAAAGAGTTGAGAGCTTCATTCAAGAGCAGTCCCAGAGCGCTGAAGGCTGTGAACACAGGAAGACGTGGTCAGAGTCTTGTCTACAAAGCTGACTCTGGATGTGAGAAGAGAGAAAGACAAAAAGAGGGGCATGGGAACTGCAGCCTGAATGCAGACTTCCAGGAAGAAGTTGTGTCACTCTGGAAACCTTCAGAGAAGAGTGGAAAGAGGTGGGCAGAGTTGAGAATGCCACAGAAAAGACATAAAGGAGGGTGTGAAGACTGACAATTGATGTGAGGCTGGTCCAACCTTTGGCACTGTGAGACCCATTTCAGGCTTTACAACTTTAATTTTAAATTGCCTATTATCTTTTCTGGGGAATTTACTAGAAGAAAATACAAATATATGGATAAAGAACCACTTTCAGTATGTACTTAGCAGTGTTAGATTTTACCCACATCTTTAGGGTGAGCAATGCTGAGAGCTGATTGCATTCTCCATCCTCAGACCCTGGACATAGAGTAGGCCCAAGCACCAGTTCACACTAGCAGAGGAGAGGCACCCCTCACTGAATTCTAGGAATCTTTGAAGCGACACCATCCTATCCTTCTCTATCCTTTTCTTGATCTCCTTCATCTTCTCAACTTATTCCTAAGTTTCTCAAGTGTGAGCAGTTATATACTTATTCAAATAAGCATTAAAGTTTATATAGAAATAATGAGCAAGGCACAGGTTTAGAGTTTATCAGATCTGGGATCAACAAGATGGCTCCATGTGTAAAGGCTCTTGTCGTCAACCTTGATGATTGGAATTTGATCCCTGGGATCTACATGGCAAAAGAAGAGAAAAAGACTTCTGTAAATTGTCCTCTAACCTCCACATGTGCACCATGGCATGTACATGTGCCAACACATACACACACACACACACACACACACACACACACACACACACTCTAAACAAAAAAAGTGCCCAAACTTAAGTTTATCAGGACTGAGACTGGCTGCCAGCTGCTTTCTGAATATAAGCCTTCCTACTTAAAATGCATCAAATTGAATTTTACAGAGCAAGCATTCATATGCAAAGACAGCATAAAACCTGAGTATTAAAGCAGCTAGGTGTACCAAGAAATGAGAGAGGAAAGCAGGCTAAACTCAGAAAAAAAATAAAACTATAAAATTGTAATTGTAACAAACTTTGGAGAGGAAAAAAGCCACCTTCTCAGAATCTATAGTGTTGTGGAGAGAAAACCTGTAAATGAGATTTACAGGGAAAGTAACTTCAACAGAGACTAGCATAAACAGAAAACTTCAGCCAAGCACCCTCTTACCTAACCTTGAAGACATCAGCTCCTTGATGGATTACATAGCATAACAAGAGTGTCTGTCTGGCAATGATTAAGTATGGAACAAAAAAATGAATTGATGTGAAGTTTAGGGTGCCCCTTTGCAAGAGCAACAGATGTTAAACCTTCCATAGGATAATGTTTTCTATGAAAGGTCAATTAGGAAGAAATTTCTCCTACTCCATGGAGAGAGTCAGGGTATTTTGAAATCATTAGGGTGCGTTTTGTTTTTGTCTTTTTGTTGTTGTTCTCTTGTTAAATACTTTTGAATTTATTCCTTGACAATTCTGTACATGAATGTAACGGATTTTGATCACACTTACTCCCCATTACCCTACTTTAGCCCCTTGATTTACAACTCCCAGAGTTTAATTAGAGCTGCCTACATGAGCATGATTATTTACTGCAGCACAGGCTACTTGCCAGTGGCTACGCTACTAAAGAAAAATGGCTCCCTTCCCTCTGCAGCCATCAACAGTCAACAGCTTGTAGGAGTGGAACCTTGCAAGCACCTCCCCACCCATGTTGGAATTGTGATTGGCTTAATCTTGTACAGGTCTTGTGCAAGTAACCACAGCTGTTGTGAGTTAATGAGTGCTATGGCATGTTAGGACCAGAGGACAGCATCCTCCATCCTGACATTCTTTCCACAGACCTTCCTGAGCCTTAAGTGTGGGAAGTTTGATACTGATGTCCCAACTTATTCTGAGCATTTTAACCCATTCCTAGTCTTTGCATTGCCCACTGCCCTCTGCAAACTGAAGTTTCTCTGACCAAAGTTAAGAACAGCACAGATCTGTGGATATAAACATTAATATTTAGTAGGATTTTTGTCTTAAAATAAAAGAGAAGTTTTCAAGTCAATTTTCCTATGTGATGTTCATCTCCTTGTTTTATGCATGTAGGATATCATAGGCTTATGATAATAGCCATCATAAATAATTTTGTATCTTTGTTTTCAAACTATATTGAAAGAAATCTTCAGCTACTGTATTGTGTTTATTATTCTCATTTTGACAACTAATCACCTAAATCAACATTATATGATTATTGTACATTTTTCATCTCCTTCCTTATTTTTCTTTATTAAAATATTATTAAACTTTTTTACTTTGTTTTTAAAGGGGAACATTTTAAATTACTGTTATATTATAGAATCTAGTTTGAAATCATGTCAATATGAGAAGAAAATTGCTCACAAGTGCCATTCTGGAAGCATCAACATTTTCAATTATTTACGTACATCTTCAATTCCCTGTCAAAACAGAGCAAAGGGATCATGGATTCTACACAGTAATGCTCTTATGTCCGAGGTGTTGAGTTTTGCTTTAACAATTTTTTGGTTCTTTTCACCATTGTCTATAGTTACAGGTTCTCACACTGCCCTCACTTGGAGCTGTGAGATTATTTTTCAACCCTGAAATCAGTGTTCGGATGAACTTGCGTCCTAGTGGATTGATTGTTTGTCTCACAGGAATTTAAGAGTCATGGAGGGTCTGGCGTCGTCAGTGATGCATGCCTTTAGTCCCAGCACTCAGGAGGCAGAGCCAGGTGGATCTCTGTGAGTTTGAGGCCAGCCTGGCTTACAGAGTGAGATCCAGGAAAGGCACCAAAACTACACAGAGAAATAATGCATGGATTAACAAAAACCAGAGAGGCCACTGAGAGAGAGACAGAGACAGAGAGACGGAAAGAGTGTGAGAGAGAGAAACAGAGAGAGAGAAAGAGAGAGAGAGAGAGAGAGAGAGAGAGAGATCTGTTTGATACTCTACATAGATGTTGTCTGATGCAAAAGAATCAACTCAGGCACGACCTTCATTCCTGGCACCATTCCTTGATGCCGAAGTCTTCTTTAAGAGGTTTTAACTCCACAAGTTTGCACACTTGATCACTTTGTACTTCTTCCATAAACAGAAAAAAAGAGGCAAAAAAAGAGAGCATCAGATATTCCTGGAACTGTAGTCACAAGAGGATGCAAGGTGCTTGATGTAAGTTACTGGGTCCTCTGGAATAGCAACAATTCTTCTTTACCACTAAGCCACCTCTACAGCCCCTCCTGCAAGTAATTGTTGACTTGTAAAATTTTAACACGAAATTAAAATATTAAGGATGTAGTTTTCCTTTAAGAAGTAGGACATGCTAGCCCTTCCCCTCACTGGACACTGCAGCAGGAAAGCTGTCCCTGTGCCCCCCTCACAACTGGGAGAGCTGACCCACCCTGTATTCAGGAGAGATGGCCCCACCCATCACCACGGGAGTGGGAGTGCTGGCCCAGATGTCGTAGGCCCAGGAGAGCTGGTTCTGCCCCTTGCCTGATGGAATGGTCCCAGTGGCCAGACCAACCAGTTCAGCTACAACCCAGACTCACATTCTGGGTCTTGGGTTGGCCCACCCTAATATCTACCTCACCTATGATCTGCTGAGTATATGAAGGGAGTGTGTGTCCTTCAGAATGATAATGAAAGAATCTTCATGACTTGGGTCAACAGCAGAATATCTGAGAAGAATTTTCATGAGGGTTCAGTGATGATGGTGTGCTAGAGGCCTTGAACCAGATAAAAGACTCTTTGCAATGAACAATGAACATTTTGTGGGTTGGGCTGATTGGACAAATAGTATACCGGAAGTATAAGGAAGGAAGGAAGGAAGGAAGGAAGGAAGGAAGGAAGGAAGGAAGGAAGAAGAAAAAGAGGGAGAGGGAGAGAGAAAGAGACAGACAGAGACAGAGAAGTAGGACATATTCAAAGCTACAGGTAACTCTTTTACTAATTTGCATCCCAATTAGCTTTCTGGTGCTCAAGCTTTCTGAGGGCACAATGGCCACAGTTTTGCTGGAAACAATGCACAACCCTGGCTTTGAACATGCAGATGCATTGGTCCTTCATCATGCATGCCATGTACACTTGGAAAGAAGTGTTAGGAGCTGCTGGCTCAGGCCATAACGTTCCTGATTGAGCTTGGAAGATTACACTGACAATCAGTGGACGTAATAACATGTTGTTGATGTTGTCATGAAGGCATTAAGGTTTCTGATAATGGCTTCTTTCTCCAGGAGATCCATACAGCAATAAAGCCTTCCCTTGAAGGAAATTTACATTTATACTCAGGATTATAAATTAAGTGAAAATATCCTGAGTTGAAGAAAGAGTTCTGTCCCTCATGGACCCTCAGTTTGTATTACAATTTCTCTCTTATGTGTCATTCACATAAGAAACAACTTGAATGGCAAGGGCGCACATGCATAAGGTACATTATGATGTTTGTTTTTAAAAAAGTACTTACAAGAACCAGGGAGACAACTCAGTGGTTACAGTGCTTGCAGTTTGAGCATGAAGACCTGACTTCAGATCTCTAGAATCCACATTTAAGAAAGCCAGGCGTGGCAGCACACACCTACAATCCCAGCTCCGGAAGTGGAGATCAAAGAATCCAGTGGCTCTTTGGCCCGCCATTCCTGCTCATCATATGTTCTCCAGGTTCAATGAGAGACCCTCCCCCTACAAAGGTTTCTGGATTGTTCCTCATAGCTTGCTCATCATGATTTCTTATACCATTTACAGAGACCCACCCAGGGTTGGCACTACCCTCTGTGAAAAGGGCCCTCCCACATCCACATCTGGTAGGGACATTTTCTCAGTTAAGGTTCCTTCCTTCTAAATGATGTCAGCCTGTGTCAAGTTGGCATAAAGACCAGCTAGCAAGGTGATTATGATCACTGCTAGATGTGGATGTAACTCAAACCATAGCTAAAAAGCAAGAGCCACGATAGTTTTATTGTGGACAGAACAAGCAATATGGACCATGCTATGCTGCAGTAGTAAAATTTAAGCAACTTATGCATGAGAGTTCAATGTTTACTCATGCATTGTCTGTTCTAACTCTGTTCTTCTCGAAGCAGAAGTCATATGCTGGCTTAGAGATCTAGACTTTTCCCGTGTTTAGACCCCAACACTTACACTGAGTGTGAAGAAGCCATACCTCTTCTGCTCTGTTTCTATGTTCTTAAGACCATAGATCAAAGCTGGTCACAGAGTCCTGCCTGTCAATAAGCAGGATGGGAAAAGTTCAGCATAGTAGAGTCTGAGCCACACTCAGGCTAGAAGATACACTATAGAAAAAGCAAGAGCACATCATCCGGTTAACTCAAATTTTGATGAAATCATGCCTAAAAAATTCTTTATGTGGACACTTTTCATCTCCTTAGCTTATTGTCACCTTAGAAAAACTATGTCATCCGAAGGACAGCAGGACCTCTCAGTGGGCAAAGATGCTGACCATACAAGCCTGATGACCTGAGTTTGATCCCTAGAACCCACATAAATATGGAAGGAGAGAACCAATTCCACAAAGTTGTCTTCTGACCTCCACAAGTCCCCTATGCCATGTATGAGTCCCAAAACACACAAATAATGATGAACATGATGATGATGATAAATAATAATTATAAATAACATGAAAAGCATGGTTATGGTTATCATTTTTAATCTAGCCTGTTGCTTGTGTGTTTATTGGCTTTGTTTTCTTCTGTAGTAGACCTGACTTTCCATGGAATAATTCCTTTCCAACACACCAATGAACTTTGTCTTCCACTGAGACCATACTGAGAAAAACTATCACATCAGGCTCTTTTTAAATTCTATAAAGAAAACTGCAATGGTCATATTATAAATATTTATTGACAGAATGTTAAATAAGTGAGGACTCTCCATATAGGCTCTGAGATAGATGTCCAAGAAAACAAATTTTCAATAACCAAGACTCTATTCAGCAACTGCATTACAAGTCAAAAAAACATAGACTCTAGAACAAACAACTGAGTTTTGTTTGCTACCTATAGATCCTGATTTCTTTGTGGCTTTCTGCTAACATGAGTAGTTTTTGAGTTCAGCAGTCCCAGCTCATCTGCCTGGGATTTCACCACAGAATCTCCAGTATATTGGGCTCAGCATGCACAAGCCCTCCCTTGCTTCCTTCTACATGGGGAGTTAGAAGTAGAAAGCAAATACCCATTGTTACAAAGAAAATCAAAATCAGATTTTATGCAGGCTTTGCTCTATATGGCATTTCATGTTGAAAAGCTCACAGAGTCATTGTAGGGAGGCTGGGAAACTGACACAATGCTACTCCTATGTTCTAGCCAAGCCTGGAGCAGCAATCAGGCACTGGGACAATAGTGAAGGGTTTGCCTTGGGTGTACACAGTGGCTGGTTCTTGGCAAGCAAACCACAGATACAGGGAGGAGGCACAATATGGAAGCAATATGATTTGCTACCTAATTGTCTGCAATCCAGAAGGGTGGTCACACTGAATGATAACACACAGAGGAAAGATTAAATGTAATAACATAATGTTCATGCTCTGCTCTAGAAGTTATTACTTCTGGCACCATGGAGGCAGATGGCTGGCACTGGCCACTACCAAGCAGTGCTAAATGGGTAAGTGGTGCTGAGGAACACAGTCATCTATGGGGAAAATTATAGTAATGAACTGCATTGACTGTGAAAACTCAGTGAATTTGTTTAAACACAGACTGTAATTCCATTTGCTGCAAGGCCATTGGACACACACACTCCCTGGTGAAGGTCCTCACTCACAGTGATACACCTGACAGGAAAAATTGCTGCTGTTTCCACTGCCAATGTGCTGCTCCTCTTCCTGAAAGGCTTGATCAAGAAAACAGGCAGAGCCCTTTCCCTCTGCTGTGCCTCGGCTAAGCAAGTTCTTACACACTCACTGTCATCTAAGTCAGTGATGGTTTTTTCTAGAAGGGCTGTGCAAATATGATCATAGTTATCTTGAGGCTGGGTAGGGACTTGATTCCATAAGAAGACATTTTTATAAGGTTATTATTTGCCGTTTGTCTTATTTTTAGGAACTTTCCCACCTGCATTAGATTAAGGGCATGCAGCGTAGTTTATGTAATGTGGATGGAGGTGTGGCCACAGAGCAATGGCAGAGGCTTCATCTCTATAGAATTTTCAGGTTCATAACAAGGTTACATAAAAGGAAGGACTGGAGAGTTGCCGCAGCTTGGGTCTGTGCTGCTCCTCAGCCCTGATAGTCAATCAGCCTTTTCAAATTTTTATTTTTCTGATGGTCCATTTTTGTTATCCTCCATAAAAATTATTATTCTGTGATAGATTGGAAATTTAACAGACACGGTCTTTCATCACAGAGTGTTTGGAAAACAATAAATTGGGTTATAGAGGCAGGTTTAGTTTGCAAATCTTACAAGAGGTAGGGCTTTAGGCAAAATGACTAATCAGTCTGTATTTTGGGTTCTCAACATTTGTTAAGTAGTAAATTATAGCACAATTAAATAACTGTATGTATCACAAACTGCACACAAGCTATTACAGGATTGCTAAAGTGTGGAGCCAGTGTATCCCCACTCTCTGACTGCCACAAGCAAAGCTGTGGATTCAGTATAGTGTCCTAGAAGGATGCGCACCAGGTAGCAAGGACTTACTTTGTTCCACTACTTTAGCCAAGTAAAAAATATATACTGAGCAGTATCTCTGTCCCAGACCTAGTTTCCATGACTAGAGATGGCCAAGTAGACAAACACTGGCAAAGCCTCCAGGCCAAGTGGAGTCTGCATTTGAATGGGGGCTGGAGTCAATACAGAATAAATAAGTAAATAGATAAATAATGAATAAATAAAACAACAAATGCAAGATTCAACAAGGAACTATATTGCATGCTAGATATTATACAAGCTAAATTATTTCTACTAGTTGAGACTCACAAAATCATTTCCAGAACATTCTCTGTATGAAGAGTATACAATACGATTCAAGCGTCAAGTTGAGAAAGTGCTTAGCATTTGATGATGGTACTGATGATGGGGACTGTTTTGTCTTTGGTCTAAGGCTGATTCCAGTCACTGCTCCAGAACAATATTTCTCTACTCTTAATGTTTTGAATTATTTGGATGTCTACCGTTTGCTATTCTTATAACTTGATGCACTATCATAAAAGTAAGAAAACAATAAATACCTTGTAACAAAGGCATTCAACTAATTGTGAATTAGTTGAATTATAGTTGTAGGGTGCATTTTACAACCAGGATCTGATTTCCAGCCTGATAAACTTAGTAAAGTAAGTAAATAAATAAATAAATAAATAAATAAATAAATAATAAGTAAAGCCTTCTACAAAATCTTTTTAAAATTGAAGTTCAGAATCCCCAAGTATCAGATAATTTTTTATTGGATTTTTTTAATTTCTCCTCTTTGTTCTCCTATAGACAGAACTCTAGATAATTTCAATCAGTATGGTCAAGACAAAGTAAATCAGGTATCAATAACAAATTTCTTTAACCTAGAAAATCTCATCCATTGTATCAGTGAGTCTGGCCTCCAAGGGGAAGGTCATACTTTATGCTGTATTGGAAATAACTGACATGACTAAATGTGGGTTACATTCCTTGGATTCCAAGCATCCAAAAGTTTCTATGTCCACAGACTATGAGTGAAGATGTGATATGTGCAATATGACTTCCTTTAAAGAAGACAAACCCACAAGGAAATGAATCCTGCCTCCCAAATGGTTAAGCATGAGGAGATAATCCAGGCAGCACCTGGGAAGGATGGAAAGTACATGGTGGCCATTTGAATTATTTAGAAGAAACAATTCATAGAAAGAAAACCTCAGTTAAGAAAAGGCAAACATAAATTGAGTAACTTGATTTGAAGATGACCTAGGGGAACAGAAAGTGAAAATGTAGTGGGAGAGAAGTTAGAGTTGGAATTAGGCTTGAAGAACATTTTGAAAGAAGGGTTTTACTGGAGATCAGGCAGAAAAACAAACTTAGATCCTCAAACACTGGAAGAAGAAGAAACTGGAAGATTAAAAGGCCCAACCATAGAGTTAATGTGTTGCTTTGGGGAAAGGTTCAGCCAAGAGCCTGATTAAGACTAAATGTTTAATAAGAAGGCCAGCTGCTTTTGAAGTAACTGATATTGAGCTAAGGGGAATAGATTGGACATTGACATAGTTGTTAATGGGTTTTGAGGGACCTGGGAATTCATCTGGTTTATAGATTGTTACATCTAATTCATGGAGCCCTGGGGTTAATCCTCAGCAGAACTGTGCAAGGTGTCCAACACCTCAAATCCCACAATGTAGGAAGTAGCAGTGAGAAGATCATAAGTTCAAGGTCACCCTCTAATGTGTAGCAAATTTGAGATCAGCTTCAAATAAAATAAAAAGATGAGTTTTTAATTATGGGTTGGATATAGCTGTAGTTTGAAGAGTTCTAATATTGAGATTAAAAACAACAAATATTTTGAATATATTTGAGAAGAAAGAGAAATATAGGAAAAGAAATAAATAAAGTAGTGGGCAACCTCTGGTTGTCCTGACTTTATGGTTGTCACTGTTTTGAATTATATCAATATGACAGTATAATAATTAAGAGATAAATATTATCCATGCCCTATTTCTTATATATTAAAAAAAAAGCCTGGTGCACATTGTTGGTGTTCATGTTTTATGTTCTCCAGGACCTGTGGCAACTTGAATTACAGTTTGAATCTTAGTAGACACTAAAAATAATACCCGACATGATAGCCTTTACTTATTTCCCACATCCACATCACACAGGGGAACTGACTGCTTCTGACTGGCATCCAAACAGTTAATTTATTCAGCAGACATTACATACTCTGAGACATTTTATGGATAATTTGATGTCATCGAAAGCTTATTCTCTACATCCCCTATATGAGAAGTGGCACATTTTCTCTTGCAGATGTAGATTTCAATTGATGAATTTCTAGTGAATGGCACATAGAAACCTTTTGTCATGTGCCCCACTTTAAAAAAAAATCTTCACAAACAGCAAAGATAAAGAATAGATCAAGACATGCAGTTGGAGAGATAGGAGTGGGGTGGATCTGGGAGATGTTGAGGGGAGGGGGAGGGGTAACTATGATCAAAATACAATGTATAAGATTTTCAAATAATTAATACATTACTTATTTAAATATACAGGTATGAATATAGGCTTTTCACATATTCAGTGAATCTCTTATCTTTGTTCTTGTCAAAGGCATAGTCTTATTAACACTTATTGTAAATCTTGGTGGAACAGAATATTGGTTAGTTATTTAGTTTGTCTAATCACTGGCTTATTTAACATGAAAATGTAAATGACATCCTGCCTTGCTTCATTTAGTTTTATATAGGTTTTTTTTCCCCCTCTAAAATTAAAAAAGAAAGGAAGCCTTAGGTGTTATACTGTGCAAGAAGGAATAATTAGCAACAGAGAAGTACTCAGATAATCACCAAGAAAAACTAGCAGAAAGTTGAAGCAACCTTCTTTACAGTGGCTAGTAGAGAGAGGGGACATTTGAACATTGAATTCTCACATAAAATGATAAGATGCAAAATTGAGAAGTGCTCTTTCCTTCCAAGATTTTAAAAGATAGCCTTGCCTTGGTTTGCACTTGCCCTAAAAAGGGTCTCCTATGTCGTGGAATCCTAGAGAATGCCTAACAGCTGTTTGCATGTTCATGACAGGTTTTTTTAATAGGTGGCTTTGTAAACAGTATAAAGCACTTAGCTTGGAAACATAATACTTTACAGTCTAGAGTGAACGGCAGCTCAAAAAGTGCTTTGAGTCCATTGTCTTGGTGTGGGTTCCCAGGCAGACAGGTCCTGAGATGGAAATATTCATGTAGGAAATATGTGCAATGTATTCTAAGGGAAGAAGCAAAGAGAAATTAGAATGGACAAAGGACACAATGAGCTGTCATGTGGACCAGGAAGGACCCAGCTGACCCACAAGGAGCTTTGAAGCCATAGTGGTCCTTGAGTAGTGCTATTGTTTGGAAGTATAAGCCTTGGGTTTTATAATTCCTTGTCAGTCAGTCATTATATCTCTAGGTTACTGTAAAAATGGGGAATGGCCTTGAAAAACAGAAACCATTTCAGCCAAGGTAAATCCAACAGCCTTTAAACATTTGGGTATCCAATTATTCTCCAGGACAGGTTTGCCTGAGCAAGCAGCCATAGAGTAACTTGGGTGGCTAGCAGCCATTATCATGCAGTAATTCAGGACATTTCCTTCCTTTCCTTAGGCAACAGGATCTTAATTTGAATACCAGCTGCACTGTATCAAAGGGATAAGGGATTAGATATCATCCCTCAAATCCCTGACTATTCAAACTTTTGCCACAGATTTCTTCAGATTATGATCTCAAAATATATCCTTGGTGAGTGTTCTGTCAGTGTAGGCCTAGGAACAAATTTCTCTCTCTCTCTCTCTCTCTCTCTCTCTCTCTCTCTCTCTCTCTCTCTCTCTCTCTCTCTCTCTCTCTCTGTGTGTGTGTGTGTGTGTGTCTGTCTGTCTGTCTGTCTGTCTGTTTGTCTCTCTCCCTTCCTCCTTCATCTTTCATTTCTCCCTTACATAACGTATCTGGGTGAACCTGAGTTTGTGGAATCTTTCTCTTTTAAGTACAGCTACAACTATTACATCTTGTCTCATTCTCTTCATTTTATCTCCATCCCTAACATTCTAAGGCTCACTATGGGCCTTTCTTGGTCAGTTTCATGCAATGAATGGTCCCAGGTTTGTGCTTACCATATAAGTCAATCAGTGAGGCTTCTGTTTCTTCCCAAAATTGAGAGGAACACCCAGTCAATCTTCCGAAGGTTTTCAGTTCTGTCTCTGCTGTATCCATTCACAGCTCATAGGTGCATCTTTGCACCTGCATGCCCAAGTAGGAGGGTGTGGCTGACTTGGACTTTCTCTGGGCCTTAAAGTATGTGCTCAGCCTACACCTGGACTATTCTGCTGTTATCCTGCAACCCTAACACATGTATTCATTCACTGTTCTCAGCAGGACAACTTCTAGGCACAGGGATGATAATGACAATCCTGGGTCCACAGTCACTATCAAGTGAGTTCATTCAACCAAGGGAGAGACACACATCAGCACCTCTTCATCCTGACTCATGCTTGCAAAACCTCCATTACACCTAGCTGGATAGCATGGACAGGGCTGGTATGTCATCCATCCCTATACCTATTTGCCCAAAATTCATCATGTTTTCTAAACACATACTGTTGCTGGGTCCTAACACCTCCCTTGGGGGGAGGGGGTAAGAAGGCACAGCATCAACAACATAGATAATGGGAGTCAGGTGAAAGGCAAACAACAGACTCATTTATTCAGTAATGGAGAAGGCCTTATATACCCTCCTCCCAGCACCCAGGCTGTGTCTCAATCTGGTGACATTGCATGGTCATCCTTCATTGGCCAGATATAATCAGAAGCTCTGGAAAATAATTTGATAACATTGTGCAGTCATCCCTCATTGGCTGGGCATGATCAGGAGCTCTAACAACAACCGTTGTAGCCCCTCAGGAAGACTTTGCAAGATCATGAACTCTGGACAGCATCTGTTGCTAAGCCCTCAGGCAGACTCTAGGTTGGCTCATAAGAAAGTATGTTTTGTATATGCCTTGACAAGTGGTTTAAGCCAGTTTCCTCAACCCTATGGGCCTGTCCTACTATAACATACCACAGAGTCCTGTGGTCCTGGTAAATCTCTATATTATTCAAATACTTGTGGGTATTTTTACTTCTCCATCTCAAAAGTTCTTTGAGGATATGATTGACTGATATCTTTGCAGCCAATAGCTAAGCTTTCACAGACTTCTTTTAGAATTCATGAGCACACTTATTATGGTGGTACCAAACTGTAATTCCAACTATTCTGGAGGCTGAGGCAGGAGGATCACAAATTCAAACCCAGTCACTTCCTCAAAGTGTGATTAAGACCAACTTGAGAAATTCAGTGAGAACTTTTCTCAAATTTTAAAAAAATCAAGAGGGCTAAGGGCTAGTAGTAGATCACTTTTATAGCACACACAGGAGGCTATGGATGTAACACATGTATGAGACTATGGATGCAGCACACACAGGAGGCTATGGATGCAGCATAAACATGAGACTATGGATACAGCATACATATGAGACTATGGATGCAGAACACACACAGGAGGCTATGGATGCATCACACATATAAGAATGTTGATGCAGCACACACAAGAGACTATGGATACAGTACACACAGGAAGCTATAGATGCATTAGATTCTCAGTACCACCAAAGGAAACATGATGGATAGTATCCATGAACTGTTTTATATTCTTAAAAATAAATTAGAATCTTAAGAGAGTTCCTTTGGCAATTCTTACAGGGAACACAGCTCTTATAAACCCTTGGCCAAGGACTGATCTATCTTAATCTTCTTCAACTGACTATACAGCTTCAGGAGGAATGCACATAGAACCAAGAGGGAAGAAGAAGTCTCACCTAGCTAGCTAGTCAAATCAGGCCTGGACCAGCAAGTCATTCTTCAGTGACAGGGTTCTGATAGGGATGTGCCAGGGGACAAGAAAGACAGAAAAGAAAGAAGATAAAGAAGGTAGAAATCTGGGGTTGGGACATCTTGCACAAGCTTTACCTTATGCCAGGCAAGTGTATTAAGAATTACAGCATATTATGTACTATTTGAGGGTGAGGGGAATGACCAAAGTCAACAGAGAGCTAAGTCAGACAATGGCACAGAAAGCATGGGATGCCTCAGACACAGCTACCTAAGGACTGATAACCACAGTCCAGGGAGAAGAGTCGAGTTCCTGGAAACTACAACCTTGTATCCTTAGAGGAGGAACTGGGCCCTACACCAGCCTTGCCAAGTTCATTCCTGGACAAGAACAGAGAACTAAAGTTCCCCTCACCTGTCCTTTCATCAGGGCCTCTGAGTAAGTCTTAGGTTGGTGTGTGCTGCACATAAATCAACCCTGACAAAAACAATGGCATGACAGATGCTATGGCTTCACACCCCAGTTAAAACCTTAACACCTGCTATCACTGCCTCCTTGATGGATCTGTTTTTCGGCAATGCATTTGCTTTGATCATTTCAGAGCTTCAGCGCTCTGTAATGAAGGAGTCCTGATTGCCTTTTAAACACATCTTCTTTCCCCAGAAGGTGAGTTCTTAACTAAAGGAACCAGAAATCAGGAATACCTAGAGGAAACTTCCCAGTGAGCTGAAGCCCCTGTGTCCTTTAGTTCACAAGCTTATCTGACTTGGAGTTCTGTCTGAGAACTCATGGTTTGACAAATACAGTGGAAATTTCTTAGCATCCTCAGCACCTCAGCACCAGAAGGGGAACTGAGCTCCAATTTGTGGCTCAAAGGAATACATAAGAGCCCAACTGGAAGGTAAACCTGTGAAAATGCTCACCGTCAGAAACAAGGAAATAGCTGAAAGTTATCAGTAAAATCAACCTGGAAAGATGCCATGTTGACTTCCTTGCATCATGGGAATCAAGAGCCAAGGCTGATGTGAGACTCCAGGGCTCCCACTGTGTTGACAGCGAGTGCTCTGTTGCAGAAGAATGTGGTTGCTGGCTCTCTTCTCTTGTGCTATCCATTGGGGAGGCAGAGCGGCTTTGGAATGAGTTTAGGCTCCCAGAGCCTTCCCTCAGAATTTCATCTCATTTACCAAGGCATTCAGCAGGCAAGTTGAAATAATCTAAAATGATTTTGTCCAAGTCTCTTGTTTTCTGTTAACAAATTAAGCACATACTTAAAAACATCTTTCTCTCTTGAGTTGTCTTAGAGCCCTAATGCCCTAAAAAATCTACTAAAAGTTTCTTTTCTTTATAGGTAAGGTCAAGATGTATACTTGGTGCATTTTTGGTTAATTATCATAATCGAAAAAAAACAAAACACAGGGTTCTGCTCTGAAGCAAAACAGGATTTTTTAAAGATATATTCATTTAATCTGTATGTTTGACTTCAAGTATGACTGAGCACCACATTTGTACAGTGCCCCCAGAATCCAGAAGAGAGCATCAGATCCTCTGGGAACTGCAGTTATGGATAGTTATGAGCTACCATGTGGGTGCTGGAATCAAACCCTGGAAAAGTAATGAGTCCCCTCAGCTGCTGAGTCATCTCTCTAACTTCCTGAACATTTAGGATTCTTTTCTGAATAATTGTCACCAAGAGAACTGCCCCCTCAGAGATGGCTTAAAGGGGCTATTCCACAAAACCCTCTCTCAGAAGCTGCAGGGCTATTTTTGGTTTTGGGGTATTTTTGTTTGTTTGTTTTTGTTTTTGTTTTGTTTTGTTTTTTTGCTTCCTCATCTCCAGATAAACAAGTCTAAGATACCTAGATCTTGGTAAATGGCTAGCTAGAGTTGAGGATGGCAAGGTTTAGTGATAATAAGCAATGATTCTTTATCACTTTTCTATCCATTATCCTTTCTCCCGGATGTCAACTCCTTTCCATACATTCATAACATCTTAAGGTTGGCCTTCCCCAGCCTCCCAGTTGTGCTTACAATAAGCAATGCACCTTTGAATATCATTTTAAAAGAAGGAAAATAGTTTTCCTTGGAAACTGGTCCTGAAAGGCACAATTGATGTTGAATTGTGTGTGCGTTGGGGCAAAGGGAAGACCTACATTCTATTTAGACAATGAAGAAACTTCAGATACCGTCAAAATTCAATTGGCAATGCTCCTTCAGTGGGGCAGCATTTCTTATGTCTCTGGTTGAACACTGTATGAAATATCCTGTTTGTATTTAGGGAAGTAATCAAATAACTTACTCGTAAACCTTAGATTCCATTTCTCTAAGGCCCAGTGAGACAGATCAGCAGGTAAAGGTGCTTGCCACCAAGCCTTATGACCTTAGCTTGACCCCCAGTGATTTCTATCTTATGCACTGAGTCATGTGCATACCTCATGCCACCCCCAACACACACACACACACACACACACACACATACACACAGGCACAGGCACACGTAAAAATAAAAGAATCAACCTAGGTTTAAATACGTTTAAGACTTTAGGACCATCGTATGCACACCACAAGAGAGATGCAAGATTGAGACAAGTGTGGGGAAAATAAAACAGGAGACAAAATCTATCCATTTTCCTGCTCTCCTTAGGATGGCAAGGATGATGTCTTAGTCAGAGTTACTATTGCTATGATGAAACACCATGGCCAAAGAAATTTGGGGAGGAATGGGTTTATTTGGCTTAAATAACCACATCACAGTTTATCATCAAAGGAACCCAGACAGGAACTCAAGTATGGCAGAGATCTGGAGGCAGGATCTGAATCAGAGACCATGGAGGGGTGCTACTAAATGGCTTGCTCTTTCTTATAAAAGCAGGACCACCATCCTAAGCATGATACCACCCACAATGGGCTGGGCCTTCCCACATCAATCACTAATTAAGGAAATGCCACACAGACTTGTCTACAGCCCAATCATATGAAGGCATTTTCTCAGTTGAGGCTTTTTCCTCTCCAGTGACTCTAGCTCATGTCAAGTTGACATAACTAGTCAGCACAGCTGAGGAAGCCAGTACTATTTGAATTAGACCTTTGTCTCATTTTGTTATTTTTCAATTAATGCAAAGCACATGGAAATGAGCTGCATTGGTATAAATAATATGTGCCTGTGTCTGTGTGATATATGTACACACACTGAAAACACAATTTGGAACAGTGGTCAGTTTCTATGTATTCTCTACAATTTTCCTCTGCTTTGTCATAAAACTGGCTGAAGGGAAAACCCCCAGTTACTGTACTACTAAATTCAGGACTAAAGTTCTCTCAAGTAAGATGGGGTCTGTACCCATGAAGAACAGTTCATTAATCAGATAGGTACACTGAGGCAGTTAGGGACTGAGCTATCTGATGACTGCAATGGTTTGTTTCTGCAAGACTGATAATCACACATAAAAAGGGAAGACAGAAGACAAACACAGCCAGTGGGAGAAAGTCAGGAATGCTTTCAGTTGCAAACAGGAAGCTGAGCTAGTGGCCCTGGAGTAATCAGCCTTGTTTGGAATACAATTGATCTTGTCAGGGCTAGAACCCTTCCATTGTTTGTATCCTCCACAAAGAAAAAATAATTGGAAAATTTCTTAATTACTGTTGCACGCATTGTTCCATTGTCAAGGTAAGCTCCTTGATTAAAGTAAGGGACAGTCTTGAGTACAAACCCATCTGAATTTACATGAACTTATTTAATGCTCCCAGCTTTCATCATCTCCACCACAATCACTCCTGTGACATTTGGAATAACAGTACTGGACTTGAAGCTACATGAATGAAGTGTGTTTTGCAGGATCTGCCTCCTGAGGACACAGTCTTCCTTTTCTTCTGGGGATAGAGACAAGGTCTTGGTGCATTTCCAAAGGGTCATTCCCAGGGTCTACTCATTAGGCTGCCCAGCTACTCTAGGAGTAACAGGAACTGCTCAAGGTCCCAAGGAGGGATAGGAAGAGTCTATTCCTAGTCCCTCTTGAAGATTTGGGTGCTGTAATTTGGGTAGCTAAGTTCTGTTTTGTTCCTCATCAGTTTCCAAAGGGATTTTCTGAAGCAGAAACACTGCCCAGCCACTCTACCCACCCACCCCCATCATTGTATTCTGTGGTGGTATTGTGTTCCCCAAAATATTGTGCACCCTAATAAACTTATCTGGGGTCAGAGAACAGAACAGCCACTAGATACAGAGGCTAGAAAATGGTGGCACTCACACCTTTAATCCTAGCATTCCAGAGGCAGAAATCCATCTGAATCTCTGTGAGTTCAAGGCCACATTGGAAACAGCCAGGCAGGATGACACATGCCTTTAATCCCAAGAAGTGAGCCTTTAATGCCAGGAAGTGAGGGCAGAAAGCAGAAAAGTATATAAAGTGTTAAAACCAGGAACTAGCCTGGTTAAGCTTTTAGGCTTTTGAGCAACAGTTCAGCTGAGATTCATTCTGAATGAGGACTCAGAGGCTTCCACTCTAAGGAAACAGGATCAGCTGAGGAATTGGCAAGGTAAGGTAGCTGCGGCTTGTTCTTATTCTGCATCTCTGATCTTCCAGCATTCATCCCAATACCTGGCTCCAGGTTTGTTTTTATTAATAAGAACTTTTTAGATTCCTGCTACAGTATTCTCTTCTTATTATTCCTTGTTCTGTATTAGCTCTGAGCTGGACACCTGAGGACTCAAATAGTCCTCCTCTGAAGCCATTAACTGAGCAAAGTCCCCGATGTTGGCTTCAGCCTGCTTTCCGGCTTGGTTTCAGCCCACTATTCAGTCCTTAATTCCCATATGTGCCTGTCTTTCTTGAGCATCTATTGTGTAGGATGCCTAATAGGTTGGACGATTGGAGATAAAGAAGGAAAAACATACATATTACCAGGAGTTTGTATTTCAATGAAAAGAATCAATAAAGAGCTTAGGATAGAGAGCCAAAAGAATCTAAGACAGTGATGGTGGTAAGATCTGTTGAGAAACTTATAGTAGGGGCCAGTGAAAGGGAAGGGGACAGGGGTTTGCAGTAGGCTGCCATGTGGCTAACTGGGGTTGAATTCTCTGTTCCCTGACACCCCCACTGTTCCAAAAAAGCAACACAACAAAGAAGAAAGCACAGCTGCAAACAGAAGAGGGGGGAAGGGCACAAACGACCTAGAAACACTCACCTTAGACCTTAAATCTGGCTGTGTATGCAGCCCTCTGCCTTGCTAACAAGAGAAAATATTAAATTATCTTTTTACAATGTGAAGAATGCATTGTGTTTTCCCCTTGAAGCAAAAAGTTCTAATGCATACTTGGATCACGTTCGTTTAAAAATGGCATGCAGCTGAAGAATACTAGCAACGAATAGCTACTGAGAGACAGTCAGTTCTCTGCAAGGGCTCAGCCCTTGGTCGGCTGAGCATGCTCCTGTAGAAGGCCACATTCTCAAGAGTATAAAATAGGAAGCATGAGTTAGATACATACATGACACAAAGCTGGGTGGGTAGGGAAAGGGGTAGATATGGGAGGAGTAAATTAGGGGTGAACATGATCAAAATACGTTTTATGAACTTCTCAGAAAAACTTACAAAAAATAAAAATGGAATCTACTGGAGTTTTACTATATAAAAATATTACGGGAAATTCAAAATACACAATAAGACAGGAAGTAAACAAATTGTAATAGCTTCACTGAGTATTCTATAAGTGGATTACATATTGAGCTGTACTATTGTGTTGTGTATTTAAATCAACACTGTTGGTTATAGACATCCCAAACTGTAACAAACATCCTGGAAACAGTTCACTGCTATCCTATCATTTGTTAATCTGTTGTTCCAGGAGTGGAATGCAAGCTGAATGGGAACATATACATTACAGCCTTTCAAAGGAGAATACCTGCTTACCCACAATCAGGATTGAACTGGTTTTGTTTTCACTAGCATATAGAAGTATTTACTTATTTCTTCTCATGGTCATTTGTACTAGTAAATACAAGAAAAGGCTTAATGGCCCTTTCTCTTACTAGATTAACTAAATGTTTATTTTACATACATTTTGTTCTTAATAAGATTTAATAATTTTATCATAAGGGGCCCATCTTTCTTGCAAGTCAGATAGGAAAGTTTCTGTTCCTGCCTTTGTTCTTTCTTCCTGTGTGTTGAAATTTCTGTTAAATATTTTTCATGTGTATGGGTATTCGTCTACATGTATGTCTGAAGATCATATGCATGCATAGCCCACAGGAGCCATAAGAGATCTCCTGGAACTGAAGTTATAGATAGTTGTGAGCCAAAATGGGGATGTTGTGAGCTGAGCCTAGGTCCTATGCAAAGCAGGAAGTCTTAGCCATGGAGCTGGCTCTTTAGTCTCCTCCTTTGTATTTAATAACAATGAATGCTTAAGATCACTTAAGCAAAATAGCACAGGATAAAAGAACAGATTGTTTTTAATAAAGGCTAGGATTTTAGATAAAGTCCGATAGGACTTTTTAGGAACACTCACTTGCTAAATGAACTAGTTCCCAGGCTGCAAAGATGGAGATACCAGACAGTAATACCAGAGTATTCTCACCTACCACGTGGGGCAGATGAAGAAACTGACCAACCTCTCGACATCAAAAAGATACTTTCTATAAGAGAACAGTCTGGAGACAGTGTCATCATACAGAATTTCTTCTTGTATTTTAGGAGCCATATACAGAAGAAGAAATACCCAGAGAGGCTCTCATCTACAGGGGAAATATTATTAGAGGGAGGCACTCCACCTCATGACATCAAGGAAGAAAAGCCTTGGCAACCAAAGATAGGAAAAGACTAAGTTTTCTTTTGGAATTGTTAAATTGTTTCAGTTTAAAGTGTGGTACTGTGATTTGAGTCACTCACACAATATGACCAGAAAGAAACTGTTTGAGTCATCAGTTCTTTATTCTCAAAGTGGTAATAATAGTAGCCCATAGCTCATGTTGTTACTGTGATAAAATTGTAGTAGGATGCCTGTAGCACAGCACATATTTAGTTATGGCACCCTGGAAGTAATGATGTGGTGTGGGGAGCTTTGTGGGGGCTTTCAAGTGTGTTCTAGATGGTCTTAAGCCATAGATAATTCTGGGGTGGCTTTCATATATTGAACAAAATGTAAGGTTTTTCTGTTCTCCCATGTACAGTCTCACCATTCTGCATGAAATGACATGTATTTGCATATCTTCTTGTTTATTCATTAATATTAGTGAATATTTATTGACTGTGCATTCTATCCAGGATCATACTTGGTGCTGGAGTACCAGGAAAAAAAAAGCAACAAAAAAGAATCATAAATCTTTGATTTCATAGGTTTTGTTCCATGGAGTAAGGAAAGGAAAAAAATGAACCTTAAGACAAAATGCTATTGGACAGTTGTAAATGCTCTGCTTCAATTCAAGGGTTAGGTGACTGGTTTTAATTAGGAAGAGCCCTCTGAGTAGGTGATCTTTATCAACAGTGATAAGTTACCTCTAAAAACTATGGAAGAGATCATCCTTTCCAGATTGGGGCCTTTCAAGGCATGCTCTTTGTGGAATACTCTGAGTTCTTTGTAATAAAGAAGAACAGTGAGAAGATGCAAAGACAGAAGGAAACACTGTTGCTGGGGGATGTTCTGTATGTCAAATGTGTTGATCTGATTGGTTAAAATAAATAAAGTGCTGATTGGCCAGTAGCCAGGCAGGAAGGATAGGTTTAGGCGGGACAAGGAGGAGGAGAATTCTGGAAAGTGAAGGCTGGGGCAGAGATATACTGCCAGCTGCCACCGCCATGACAAGAAAGAGATAAGGTAATGGTAAGCCATGAGCCACATAGCAAAGTATAGATTAATAGAAATGGGCCAAATATAAGAGTAAGAGCTAGACAATGGTAGGCCTGAGCTAATGGCCAAGCAGTTTAAATAATATAAGTGTCTGTGTGTTTATTTTATAAGTGGGTTGTTGGACTAACAGGGCTTGGTGGGGGCTGGAGAGAAGCTCTCCAACTACACACTGTTATTTATTAAGTGGCTTTGTTTACCATTCGAGAAAAGCCACCAGTAAAACAAAACCTTTTTATTAAAGGAATAGAGAGAGGGTGTCCATAGGCCTATAGACTAACTGCAGGAAGAGAGGAAAGGAACAGGCGAAACTCGATTTTAGAGGTACCCTCGCACATGCACATATGGGCTTACTCAGCTATGCTGTGCATGCACTTGGATTACATGATCATGCTGCTTGCAATTTATGTGATCATGCAGCTCCTGGATTACATAGGACAAAAGGCCCTAGGATGACTAAGCATCTTTCCTGGCTAGTGGGCAGCTGTCACTCATGTAGCTGGGGGAGTGGCTAGGGTTTCTAGCAAACATGGACTGTTGTCAGACTAGAAAGAAGTCTCATAGCATACAGCAGATGGGCTCTCACCTGGACCCACTTCTCCATTCTTTCCTGGCATCTAGAAAGAGCACATCTCCTGGTTCTCTTATAGTAAGACCAGGGTATCTGACTCTTCTGTCCAGTGAAATGTGTGTTCTCCACAGAGAAGTGGAAATCCATGTGGGCTTTGCCAGTGTCTCCCTTTCCCATGAGAGTGGACATGAGTCTTATGTTGTGATAACTCATTCATCAGACAGGGAACAGATATCTGAGAGCTTCCCATCTGAGATTGAAATGATTAACAAGAACTCAGTGTCCCTCAAGTGAAGCAGCTGAGATGGTAGAGTCATTTGTTAGAACAGCACAACCTGATGTGTCCTATGGGAAATGAAGAATGACTATAAATAAGATGAGGTTGGGGATACACACAATGACCAGCAATACAGGGTATTCTAGGCAGGAGACAGTGACAGTCTCTGAGCAAACAGAATGAAGAGCTGTGAACAGCAAGTAAGTCACACCTGTCAGAAGCTATTTTTTGCAACATCAAGGTTTCGCTTAACCTCTCCAAGTCAAATCTCTTAAAATTCATATGTTATGCCTAGTTCTTAGCTAATCGATCTACAGCAATGAGGCCCCATTGTCCTTGCTGCATTACAACATGAGAATCAGCAACTTTCTTTTCATGTATTTGATGACATGAAAGGGAAGAAAGGAATGACAGGGAGGGAGAGAGAGAGGAGAGGAAGGGAAAGAAGGGAAGAGAGGAAGGGAGAGATGAGAGATGGAGAAGGGGAAAGATGAAGCAGGAAAGTAGGGAAGGAAAGGGAGGAGGGAGGGAGGGTAAGAACACAGAAGGGAAGAGGAGGGAGGGAAGGGGAGAGGAAAAGAGGGAAGAAGGAAAGTAGGAAATGAAGGAGCGGGAGGAAGGGAGGAGAAAGGGGAGGAGAGAGGGGGTAATAAACTCTCTAGAGGTGTATTTCTGCATAAGCTTCACCTCATTAATACTGTTTTCTCCATTATAATCATTTTTTCTTTTAATTTGTCTTACTTTCTGGCTTTGGGGAAATGTTGTTTTCAAGAGTTAGCTGTCAGATAAAGAATTAATTTGTAATTATTTGTTGTGACTTCCCTTTCTCCTTATTTGAATTCTCTTTTAGAGAAGAAAATATCTCCTTGTTTCAAATTTAATTAAATACAACCCTGTCTAAACCACAAATCTGAGTTATACTTAATAGTTTCTGAAAGAAAATAAACCAAATAGAATACTTTTTTTTTTTTTTTAACAAGCAAATCAAACCCCAGGCTGTACACCGATGTCTGTACATTGGTAACTCCATGTCCAATGTTTGTTTTTAAGTGTCTGTTAGGACCCATCACTGCCTCACCTTCACTGAGGACATAGTAATCCTGCATCTAGGCAGGCTGCTAAGTAGTTTGTATACACGCTCTCATTTAATATAACATTGCAGAGTAGACTTTATTGCTATTCCATTAGGCTGACTCAAGTGAGACAAGTTACCTAAGATCCCACCACTCTATTAAGTAGCTGTGGCTGAGCTGAGACTGAATCAAGATGAGTTGATAGAGATTGTATATTCATAATTTTTATAAAATGTGTGTAATAATATAAGAAAGCCAATGCAAATATAATGTATTAGAAATAAATGAAGTCATGCTGCCTGTGCGCTGGGGAAGATACAGAAAGATGTTGCCAAATTGAGAGGATTTGGAATCATCTAGGAGACAAACCTCAAGGCAAAGCTACAAAGGACTATGTTAATTAGGTTAGTTGAGGTGGGAGGAGCCATACTGAGATAGGGAACACCATTCCCTGGCTTGGGGCCTGAACTCACAAAAAGGAAGAAGTGAGCCTAGCACCAGGGCTCATCTTATTCTGCTTCCTGACTGCAAGGGTCTTCCAGCTGCTGCTGGTTTGACTTCCCCACCATGATGGATTATGTGTAGAAACAGGACACACAGAGTACAAGGAGCTTCGAGATCTCTCTTTGACTGGGCTAAAAGTACATGGCCACCTGCATATGTCTGCTGTTTCTCCGATGAAAAGGGAACACATGCCCTCTCAAACAGACCCAGGCTGTTATTAGGAAGGGAGGCCAGCACTTGACATCCAGGAAACAAACACTCATGTTGTCGTAAGCCCAGATTCTCACTGATAATGCACTCACAACAGGTCATGACAATGCTTCCAAAGTGGTAACGGAAGTTCTTGAAGATGAACAGCCTCTCCGAGTTCACAGGGCTAGTTAGTAAGCAAATGGAGGCCACATATGTTCTCTTTGGCTGTCCTCTTCCTATGCCATCCCTCTGAGAAGACACACACCTATTGTTCAGCTCCTTTCAACTACAAATCACTCCATTTCCCCCTTTCATCTAAGTGATCTTCCTGGACCACAAGCTACAGAGAAAGGCTGTGTGTCACTGCCAGATCACCTTTGGGCAATGTCACCCTGCCACGAGTCTGTTGAAACAGATCTGTGATATTGATGGGAGAAGAACGACACACACTTGTGTCTTCATTGTTCATCCAATGCTGGCCTCAGCCTGGGGAACCCTGGGAGGTGTGGTATCCGGTGCAGACTGGACACAACGGGAGAATGTTGGATGCCTCTCTGTGTTCCTAGGCACTTCTGGCCTCACTTAAAAGGCCTTTCTGGCTTTGTTTTTGTGATGTTTTTCATTCCATCCCTGTGGTTCATAGTAACAGTGAAGCCCCGGACACAATTGTACATTGTCTGTGCAGACAGTGTCTATGACATTCTGACCTTGCTTAAGATAGGAGAACCTGAGGATTTTCCTCCCATGCATGGGGGAACAAAGCATGATGGGGTGTGCCAATGTTCAATGAAAGGACACTGGAAGCTGTTTTAAGTTCCCTGAAAATGAAGGGGGAATAAGACTGGAGAGCTGTTTAAAATGAATTCTTTGAATTCACTGTTAGAACGGAGGAATTAGCAAAGCCTGCCTTCTGTTGCCTGAGCACACAGCTTTGTCTTGGTGGGTAGGGAGGAAAGTTACTCTCTTCCTCAGGTCTCTGATGAAGTTTCTGAATTTATCCAGTTCCTAGGAGTGTGGGCGGTGGGAGATGAGTACAGATGAGAACATGAATACCCATTATGACACCCATCCACTTGGGGCAGAAGTGGCTGCTGGCAAAGGGTTAGTGCCTTCCTGGATGCTTACTTATCTCAAATGCAAAGTCTTGGGGTTCCAGATGTCCAAGCAGCCCTCTTTGATAAAATACCACCAAGATCCTAGCACTGAGGCAAAGCTGGAGGCAAAAGCTGCTAACATGCCCTTTACCTCTCAAGCGGCAGTTGCTGCCTATGTGTCATCACCCTATCCATGGCTACACACACACACACACACACACACACACACACACACACACACACACACACACACACACACACACACACACACACACACACATCTATAGTTGGGGAACAACTGCTACACAAAGGACCTCTAAGAATTTTAAGGACATTTGGTATTTTTTAAACTCAATGCAAAACATTTCTTGAGCTGTGGATATAACTAGGGGTGTCATCAGTTGGTACCTAGCCATTGGCAGGGCTCCTTACGGGCAAGTCCAGGCATGAAGGTCAAAGGTAGGAACTTATCACAATGTTAGAAATTACCCAGTAAAGGTTTCTGATATGAGGGCCACAAGTTAAGTTGAGAATTACAGGAAGAGAGGATTTAGGGTGATTTGCTAAATATCTGGGCTTCTAGGACCACCAATCTGTGTGTTGTCTCTTCCCCAAGAGTCTTACCCCCTTGCATGCCAGACTCACATGATGAAGTCTAGAAATCTAGTTAACAAAGTTCTTGGAACTGAAAGCCAATGACAAGAGCCATGGAATGTTCTGTTGGCATCCTACAGAGCTTTACTTTTATTGTTGGCTTTTTTTCATATTTATTTATTTTTATCGTATGTGGATGTGGATGTCTGTGCACCCATGTCTACAGGGCCTGTGAAGGCCAGAAGAGGACAGTGGGTTCCCTGGAACTGGGATACAGTTAGTTATGAGATACCATGTGGGAACTGGGAACTGAATCCCTGTCCTGTACAAAAGCAGTAAGTGCTCCTGATCACTGAACTATCTTTCCAGCTCCTGTTGGCTGACTTCTCAGCTGTACATAAAGAGACAGAGTTATGAAGTGTAGTCTCTACCTTTTGACCATACCACCACTACAGTCATGACACAGTGAACTCCTTTTGGAGGATGGGGGATAACTCAATGGTTGAAGCTTGTTCCAGCTTGCTTTCTGTTGCTGTGACAAGCACCACAACCAAGAACAACTTGAAGAGGAAAATTTGTCTGGCTTCCAGTTGCCGATTACAGTCCATGGGGGGAAGTCAGGGTGGGTGCTCAAGCACGGACTGGAGCAGAAACCATGGAGAATACTGCTTATTGATTTGTAGTCTGATTTATGTACACTAGCTTTCTTTCTTTCTTTCTTTCTTTCTTTCTTTCTTTCTTTTTTTAAGGTTTATTTGTTTATTATGTATACAGTATTCTGTCTGCATGTGTCCCTGCAGGCCAGAAGAGAGCGCCAAATCTCATTATAAGTGGTATGAGCCACCATGTGGTTGCTGGGAATTGAACTCAGGACCTCTGGAAGAGCAGTCGGTTCTCTTAACCACTGAGCCATCTCTCCAGCCCATACACTAGCTTTCTTATACAGCCCAGGTTCACTTGCCCAGGAATGATGTTGCTTACAATGAATGGGTGGATCCCCAGAACATGCCGGCTAATAAAACTATCCCTATGGGTGAACTCTGGGCTTGATTAATACTGTCTCAGTGAATAATATGCAAGTAAGATTGAGAGGATGATTCTTAACATCACCCTTGGGTCTCCATACTCTTGCACGCACACACACACACACACACACACACACACACACAAACACACACACACAAACACACACAGTGTGGGGGATAGAAAAACAAGAAAATCTCTATCTCCTCCATATTTCCATTTCTTTCTTGCTCCTTTGCAGTCACCAGTGCCTCGGTCATCAACCTTTGAGCCTGGCTTCCTTCCCTTTCCTCAGCAGACAACACGTTTGCTACATGTCCCAGGTGCTACCTGTGTCAAGCAGCTCGCCAAGCTCAACATCCTTGTATCTTCTTTCGTGAAACATCTATTCAAGCACTTGGTCTGTTTTTTCGCTGAGATGCTCACTCTTTTATTTTCGGGTTTTAAGAGTCCTTCATACATTCTGCATAAAAGTCCGTCGCTGTAGTGAGTCCTCCAGGTCTGTCTTGTAATGTGATGTGTGTCTTGACTTTTTATTGATTGGCTTGTCTTCTAAGAAGAAGAAAACTTTTAATTTTGGTGAACTCTATCCAATTTTTAAATTACATTATGGGTCGTGCTTTTGAGTTATAGCCAAGAAATCTGTGTTTAACTTAAGGTCTTGAAAAGGTAGCTATGATTTCTTGTTATTTTTTTCCCCTAGAAGTGGTTTGATTTGGGCTTTTATATTCAAGCCTATAATCTACTTGGAGTTAGTGTTTGTGTAGAATATCAGGTGCAGCAGAGAACCAGGTCATTTTATATATTCCACATTATTTTAACAGACCAACCTGTCTTCACCTAATTGCCATGGAGCCTTTTAGAAAATCAATCTACCTTAACATGTGGATCTATTTCTGGGCTTTCCAATTTCTCCTATTGATCTGTCCTATTTCCAATGCTGGACCCAGTTCCTTTATTATGTGAGACTTTTGTGCATGTATATTTGGATGTAATATCACTATCCTTGAATATCTATTTCTTCCATCATTTTTACTGAAAAAATATATATTTTTTCTTGATCCATTCCTGATGCTCTAAGTTTTGCTTTAAAAATTCATAAACCAAGAAACCTTGAAAAGCTATGAACTGTATAATCTCTTTTGTATGATACTCTGGAATAGGCAAAACTACACTGGGGGGAATAGACAAGTGGCTGCCTTGTATTATAAGGGGCATGGATGAAATAGGTGAAACACAGTTGGATTTTCTTTTTAGGAAGCAAAATTGTTCTGTATGATGTCATAGTAGTGGATACAAGACCCTTATAGCACACAGAACAAACCTAAGGTTATGAAATTTAAAAATAAAGCATGTAAGATCTCAGGTAATCTCAGGATGGAATATTGACTGTAATAAAATAACCTAACTATATTTAAAAATATGTGAAACAAGCTGGTGGAAGGGGTTGAGATTAAAAGTACTGACTTAAGAAATTTTGGAAATGAGTAGAGTCTGTAAGATAAAAGGCAAAAGATACTACACATAGGCAGCCAGATCATTTACTTCCCACAGGGATAGGAGAAATGCTCATGAAACCACTGTGCATACATGAAGTTGAGTGATTACATGAATGGATGGCAGGTGGATAACCAGTTTTCTCATGGGCAGAATAGAAAGTTACAGGCAAACAGTGAAAAACACTAGACTGATCTAACAGACTTGTTTTAGATTATGAGCCAAATGCCTAATTAGTTACTATGAACATGGGTGAATGTGTATAGACATATGTATTTGGGGATGCATATCTTCACATGCAGGTATGTGCACAGCTGTACTCTGGTTCTATCTGCTGAAAACACCTAGAACCAGCAAAGCCCTTGCTGCAGTGTGCATGCCCCCTGCTCAGAAGGTGGTTCCTATTCCATCCTCTAACAAAAGGGTAAGGCAACCAGGCCAAGCACTAGAACAGGAATCATCCAGCAAAGTCATCATGGAAAGTACTATAGTACCAGGCAGTAAAAGAAGCTCTCTTGCTAAGAAAAAAATAACCAACCAACCATGCTTGACAGACTAAGCCAAAGGGCTGAGGGGCTGACTGAGAGAGCACTCAATGGCCACAGCTGGGAAACGTCAGCATCAGAATCAATATACCCATAAAGGATTATCACCAAACATATAAAATAAAAATAGACAGTGTATGCTAATAGGGAAATGATTGAAGAAATAAACATCCAAGGGTAAGTGGGCAAGTTCTTTGTGCTAAAATGTCCAAGTAATTCTCCCCTAAGAGGTTAAACCTACGGGCAGAAATCCACCAAATGACATCCTTCCACAGAATGTACTAGGGCAGGAGTGAGAAAAGGCAGGCTTGAGAGTCTGACAAACAATGCCACAGTCGGGAGATCAGTCAATATCGACTGTGCAAGTCCTATGGATATTGTGCACTCTAGATATGGTGTGTTCAAAAGGCATTCCGCTTCTGCCTCTTCCTCCTGGGAAACCTCTCCAGTCTAGTCTTGAAGGAAGCATGAATTTGATTTGTGAAATATTCTAAACTCCCTTAACAGTAAGCTTCAAAAATACCCCATTGTTATGTTGGGGTTACTTAAAAAGCAGGGAGGGAATCTGAGACATGGTGAAGAAATATTCTCAAATACTGTATATAGTGTGGAAATCTGAGTGGGATTCTGGAAACTTGGACATTAGGCACAATATGGGTACATTCAAAGAAGGCAAGGATAATAATGGTTAATAAGATATTATTAATGTTATTCATGGGACTGGAGAGATGGTTCCGCAATTAAGAATGCTTGCTGCTCCTCCAGAGGACCCACGCTCCATTTCCAGTACCCATATTGGTTATCTTACAGTTGTCCAAGGGATCTAGTGCACTGTCTGGCCTCTGAGTGTACCTCTGCTCACAAGCATATAGAAACACACATAATTAAAAATGTAAAAATAAATAATAAACATTATTGCTTAATTGTAGCAGGTGACTTATACTGGTTTGTGATGTACCTGGGAGCTAGGTGCAGAATACCAGGGAACTTTCTAAACTGTCACCAAGTACCTAAAAGTCTAAATCTATTCTAAAGCAAAAGTTCGTGGTAATGTTAACACCCACAGCCCTTCTGCTTCAGTCAATAGTGTAAGAAGCCAAAGAGGCTCCATCTCACGTTTTTCACCAATCTAAACTTCCTAAAGTTATTTTCTTGGAAGAGTCAGACCTCCAGATCCCACCCCAGTGGAAATGGTCCCACATTTTCCATGAGCTCTTATAAAGGATGGTGGGATGCTATGACTGTGTATGCCCAGAACTTAAAATACAGTTGGCTACAAGTTCTTTACCATCCCTCCCTAGGAGGGGGTGAAATATCCCCAACTCTTCAATGTGTACTATCTTTACTCACTTAGTTCACAGGAAGAATGTAACAGAAGTGATTTTGCACACTGGACCAGGCAAGTGTTGCAGTCTGAAAATCCCTTTAACAAACCATGAAGGAATACTCTCTTAAGGGATTGAACTGCATTGACACCAAAGTCCAAGACTTATAGAGAGGCCAGCAAAGTAGTCTGTTGACAGTTTAATGCAACTTCTCCCTAGTGCCAACCATCAGGTGACCCACTGGGGACATCATCCTAACCAAAGATGTCCCCTATTGAAGTGCCCACATAACAGCGACTACCAAAAAGATCTTTAAAAACGCCATTCAATTGAGCCAGACAATCAGAACCACAAGTCATAAGAGGTGGTTGGAAACACTGAGATTTTCAACAGTCCTTATACAGCCATACGATTTCAGTGGATTTTTTATGGTGTCTTCCATTAATTCTTTGAGAATTTTATGTATGCCTATGTTATGGAATATTAGTTAAAGATGTGTTACATTTTTAAGGATATGGAACACTTGTTTAATGATGCAAAGATATGTTGCACTCTTTTATATTTCTTTTATCTAACTCTGTAAAGCTGTGTTACTTTGCAAATTGAAAACACTCAGTTGGTCTAATAAAGAGCTGAAAAGTCAAAGCTAGGAGGAAAAGAGAATTAGGCAGGGCTGGCAGGCAGAGAGAATAAATAGAAGGAGAAAAAGAAAAGAAGAAGGAGGAGGGTCAAGAAAAGGAGGAGAGAGGACACCAGGGGCCAGCCACACAGCCACATAGCTAGACATAGAATAAGAAGGAAAGAAATAATATAGAGAAATAGAAAAAGGTAAAAGCCTAGAGGCATAAGGTAGACAGGATAATTTAAGTTAAGAAAAGCTGGCTAGAAATAAGACAAGTTAGTGCTGGGCATTTATAAGTAATATTAAATCTCTGTGCATTTATTTGGGAGCTGGGTAGCAGGCCCCCAAAGAGCAAAGAGTTAAAACAACCAACAACATGCCTACACTGTTTTGGGGTCAGGTTTATTCCTCATATCTCTCCTCAGACTCAATTTTCTAAAAATATTTCATGTACAACAAGCCAACAAGCAAACACTTATATGTACCCCCTGCTATCCAGGTTTGCTACTGAATATGTGACTTTAAATCTTGGCAAAATTATTTATACTACCAAACATCTTCCAAGGAACCATGGGAAAGATCTTCTAATGACCCACCAGCAGTAACACTGATGCCTTGCATCTTTCAGAGGATAACCAATTACTTTTTCTCAATTATATTGGAACTGCGGCTGGTTAACCTATAACAGGAACCTCAGAAAAGATAAATTTAAGAAATACATCTGAACTCAGGTATATTGAAAGACCCCCAAAGTTATCTTTAGCCAATATGAATTGATTCACTTAGCAGATTACTGATAGTAAGCCTCTAAAGCAAGAAGGCATTTATAACACTTATTTTGCAGGAAGGATGTTTTAAGCCTGCTAAGACTCTGCAATGTTTTAAAATCTCCAGTAAAGGGTAAAGCCACAGCCTGTCATCATGTCTGGTCTCCCTGAGTCTCTTTCTATGAGATAACTCTGAAATTCAGTGGAAAAAGCATTGTCTAATGAGAATGGATCCACAGATAATGTTTCTTCCTATTAAATGACTTGCCTTAGAGCTTCACCGGGAAGCAAATGTGGTTAAATTCAAAAGAGCTTTGCAGAGTCTTTTGCCCTGAAAAACATCACCTCCTAATTCTAATGGACACAAGGTGACTTGACCTGTCTCCCACTGACTGTACCCAGACTTCTCCAGCTTCCTCACAAGAGACGTCTGTGCTCACAGGTGCAAATGTAGCTCATTAAAATGAAATTAATTTCTCTGGCCACCCCAAAGCAAGTCCCCAATCCTGTTAATAACAATATGGAACCTACAGTGATGATAAGCATAAGTATTAAATAGGTCCATTTATATAAAGAGCGTAATCAGGCACCTAGCTGTGAGAAGCACCCACTTTGTCCCCATCTTGTTTAGCAGTCTTTTATCAGTGTAAAGAATTCTCATTTGGCAGACGGCACATCCTCTGTTGCCCTCTGTATCCTAGTCAATATTCATTTCCCTAGCAGGAAATTCATTCTCAGGAGATGGCACTGTACACACCTTAGAGATGTTACTTCCTTTGGAAAGTTATTTTAAAAGCCACATTGAATACTGGGTGAAATAGCATCTGCCATTAGAAGATGTCAAGCAACAAACGGTGATGCTCTGGATGGAGAAGCTCCTTCAAAAGGAGCAGGGGGACATAACAAGGACTAGGATGGCAGAGAAGATGGTTGTATTCTAAGAACTGGGTTTATTTCTAAACACCTCTTCCACTGATCTCAATTCTACCCTGGGTACATCTGTCTTGCTCACTAGTAGGTTGGGTCTGCAAAAACTTCTGTGTGTGGATTTTAAGCGAGTATTTATTGGAGATAATAAGATGACTCATCGAGTGAAAGTGGTTGCTATGTAGGCAAGAAGACCTGAATTTGGATCCCCAGCACCCCACCCAAAAGCCAAGTGTGGACATGCACATCTGTAGTCTCCAGCCGAAACTGTGAACTCCAGATTCAGTGAGACCTTGTCTCAGAAAACACTATTTTCACTTTATTTTTTGAGGCAGGGTGTATCAATGAATCTGGAGTTCACTGTTTTAACTACATCAGTTGGTTCAGAGCACCAGCTCTTTTCAGCACCTAGTAGGTCATTTATGCACATGAACTCACAGGAGTTGTGATAGCATGCATAAGACCTGTGCAAAAGCCAGACAAAATGGCAGCATGGAGGGTGCAGAGTAATTATGAAGTCTCATCTCTAGCTGAGGAGCTACCAAAAACTGATGACTGATGGGAGAGGGAGAGTCAATTTGTTCCAATGATTCAGCCCCGAAGAGGCTACTGGTCCTATACAAATGCACACACTTCCAGCATTAAGTGAACTTGGTGGGTTAAGGAATAGAAATAGAGCACATGAAGTTAGGAGGAGACTGGAGCAGAAGGAATGGGGGTGGAATGATCAAAACATATCATGTGTGTAAAAAGCTACCAAACTAATAATAATAATAATAATAATAATAATAATAATAATAATAATAATGTAGAGAAGCAAGAGATAGGAGGAATATGTTGAGTGGTAACCACCCATTGTTTCATTTAAAGTTCTTAAACTCTGTGCACAATACTCTATGCCAAGTAGACAACCTTTCTGCCTTTGTGCACCTTTGGCATTAGACAATTTTAAGCCAAACCTACAATACATCATGTGGAATTAGTTCACATAGCACCATGAACAAAGAGGCTGATCGGGGAACATCTTAGTGGAAGGTTGGAAAGTCAATCCATTTGCTGAAAGTCATCAAAGAGTGTTTGAGAAAATACTTTCTGGGTGAAGAGCTAATGATAGGAAAGAATTTGACACAGAAGAAGGGCGTGGGTAGAGATAAGATTGGTGGAATGAAGAAATGAGTGTTCTGGGTTAAAACGGCATAAGCAAGAGTGTTGGGATCCACTAACAGATAGATGCCATTCTGTGAGTAATGGGAGTTTGTATGATTTCAACAGGGATGTGACATGGTCTTTTTATTAAGAGTGTTGGGATCCACTAACAGATAGATGCCATTCTGTGAGTAATGGGAGTTTGTATGATTTTAACAGGGATGTGACATGGTGTTTTTATTAAGAGTGTTGGGGTCCACTAACAGATAGATGCCATTCTGTGAGCAATGGGAGTTTGTAGGATTTCAACAGGGATGTGACATGGTCTTCTTATTAAGAATGCCTGTTCTACCATGGACATGTGCATTTCTCCTCTGCTACCTCCTGTAACTGTCACCACAGACCTGAAGTCAAATCTTGAACAGTGTCTCTTATAGAAATGCAACTGGAATTCTGGGGGTGTCTGCCTGCTCTAAGAGTATGTAGGAGAAAGGAAAGGTTGAGGATTTTACAGAGTCATGAGCAAGCACAAGCTGCCTCTCAATTGGAGCCCTCTGTTTAATAATTAATGGAAGAAAAAAGATATCTTTCAATAATTGTTACTAAAGGACACAATATTGTCGGAAGATTTCTTTTTAATACTCTGCAAAGCAAGCAATCCCTCTCACCCTTAGACGAAGCAAGGGGTAACAGATTTCCTGATTTTTTTCCCATCTGTCTTTTGTTGGTGTCTTTGCTGAGTCTGCACATTTACTAGCCACAATGCTGTCTCACATATCAGCTCATGGACTGCAACATGGGGGAAAGGTCAGGAGGGATATTAAAGCTGAAGGAATATAGGACAGAGTGAAAAGCAGAGTTAACTCAGCTGGTCTCAGACAGCCAGCCCAACAACCTGGCAATTCATAAGGTTTCTCTGAAGTTTTACTCTGTATAATCAAGTTATAGAGCATGATGAAACAGCTGCTGCTTTTTAGAGACTGCCCAGTCGATATTTTTAAAGTTGGCTTCAATATGACTGACTTCTGCTTCTTGATTTTGTGTAGACAGTGCTTCTGTGTTATTAGAGTGCCTATGTTTTAAATATTTCATTAACTTTTGTGCTGTGTTATGGAATTCTTAATGTAATGCTCTGAATTGTACACTAATGCTGAAAAGAACCCTTTATCTAATTTATTTTACAAAGCCTATTTGATCTTCTCTGCAGGTAAGGGATGATGAATTACTCCAAAATTCATATTGAAAGAAAGGCCAACAAACACACTCCTTAAATACTGGTAGCATTAAAATCACTAAAGAGATTATGATTTAAAAAATCAGCTCATAAAGGTAACATTATACAGACTGAACAGGTTATACTTAGGAATATACATGTATAAAATGTACTTATATTATTTTCGCATGCAATGATAATGAAAAAAGAAGCTATAAATTTGAAAGAGAAGCAAGAAAGAGTATATGGAAGGTTTTGGAGGGAGGAAAGGACAGGGAGAAGTTTTGTAATTATATCATAACCTCAATTTTTTAAAAATAACTCAGTTAACTAAATGGAGCAAAGAAGATATAAATATCAAGAAACTATTGTGGCCATGCAGTGGTGGCCCATGCCTTTAATCCCAGCACTCAGGAGGCAGAGCCAGGAAGATCTCTGTGAGTTTGAGGCCAGCCTGGTCTACAGAGCAAGATCCAGGACAGGCACCAAAACCACACAGAGAAACCCTGTGTCTCAAAAACAAAATTTCAAAAAAAAAAAAAAAAAAAGAAAGAAAGAAAGAAAACATTGTGTGCCTATTCCTATCCTGAGACATTATTCAGTTTATTATCAGTGAACAAAAAATGGTATGAAGCCATGTGCTAGGTGGTGTGTGCACATTCATGAGTAAAATACTCACCCTACAGGCACAAAGGAGCAATGGATGACAAAAACAGAAGGATTCATGTATAAATTAAGAAAATAGAGAAAATGGGAACATCTTTATGAGGGGCCAGCATACACCATTGCAACATTTCCAATATCTTCTCACTCCCTAGCAATAAAACTACAGTGGTTCACTTTATTTTTGTGGGGAGGAAGTGGTGGCAATACAACCTCTAAAACTACACCTCCCAGAATGCTTTTCAACTAGGTGTGATCTATAGAAGATCTGGCCTGTTGGAACACATTGCTGGCTGATTAGAGGTCGCAGTCTGTCATAGCCTGACAGCTTTTCTGAATAGCTCTGCAACATGGAGCTCCCTTCCTCCAACAAAGCTCCTGCTCTCTACCTGCCCTTATCTGGAGGATGTCCCAGGCCTGGAAGACTGACCTTGTCTAAAAGCTGTCTCTAAATCAGATGCCTGATTTCTCTTTAGCTTGACCCTTTGCACAGATCCCTACTAAGAGGGCTTGTGCTAGGAGCTCTACTATAGGACTCTACTGCCACACACTAAGCCTTGTGATAGGAGCTTGCCACATAATGAAAGTTAGGGTTTGTCCCCAGGCTCTCTGATCCTATATATTCCTTACACTATGGAATAAAGTTGAACTGATTCCCCGAAGAAGTCTATCTCCCAGAGCCCTCCCTCTGTCTGTGCTCATGGGCCACATCGTACCAAGCTTTCTGTTATCCCTTCTGCCCCTTTCTCCTCTTGACCTGGTGGCAAACAGGCCAAGAGAGAAAGAGGACCCCCACACTGACCAATCAGAGAGAAGAAGATAGAAACATAGCTTCCAAACTAGACTACACACTCAGAAGTGATCTAACTTCATGCAGAAGAGAAGCAAAATACAGGAGAGCAGACTCATAACCTCTGCATGAGGCAAACAGCCTGATACTTAATCTAAAGACCAAAGGGTCTGGGTCCTTAACTCTGAGTGTTTGGTTTTGTGCACATTAGCCACAGGTACTCACACACAAGTGCAATTCTTCATTAAGGGCAGAGGCTGCTGGAGCGTCTTTAGGAAAAGAAGGGGAAAACTAGTATAGAAATAAGCACATAGTACTAGCAGACCTCTGAAGTGAGTTGGTCGTGTCTATATAACTAAGTGTACAAGACTATAGTTGCCGAGTGAGACAGGAGAGCTCCCTGGAGCTTCATTTGCAGGAGGCTGCAAGTCACCCCCGATGGGTGCTGAGACTCAAACTCAGGGCATGAGCAAGAGCAGCGCTAGCTCTCGATGGCTGAGCTGGTTCTCCGCCACAACACTTTTAGATCTTTAATTAAAGCTGAGAAAACAAAGGGTACATACTTGTATTCACATTACAGTCTTAGTAATCTACTTCCTTTAGTGTGTACGGAACTGTACAGGCAAGGGCAAAATAGAAATTTCCATTCCTTAAACTAAGATTTCACTTTTATCTTGGCGTAAAGCTGTAGTTCCAATAGTGGGTTTGCAATAGGAAAGTATCCAGAATGTGTTTTGAAATGATAGCCAGCTCCAGGCCTCATCCCAAACCAGGTGAACCCCAGCAATTATAGATGAGTAGGTCTTGTTACCTGGGTAGGGACGGGGCTTCTGTTCTTAAGTACCCTCCCCAGATGATTAATGCACAGCCAATACTGAGGACCCTGATGTAATGTATTGAACATGGTAGCCAGCTGTATTTCTGGATTGCCAACAGTAGAGTGGAACAATGCCTCAACTAAGACTCCCTTACTTGATCAGAAAGTAGGTCTCCACTCTCATTTTACATGAGTCAGTGAATGAATTGACAGTCTTCAGGAAACCATGGGAACTATCTAAGCTCTGTTTCTTCACTGGAAATTAAGTGAAATCATAGATTGGCAAGTACTAAGATACAGCCATGAACTGCAGAAACAGGGCTTAATCCCTACTCATTATGAGTCATTAGCACAGCCTCCAGTTATTAAGAATATGCAATATAGTTAAGAGCCTTATGAGTTTGGTTTAGTATATATGTTGCACACAGTTGTGCTAAATGACTAAATTATTTGCTTTAGCAGATATAGCCAGAGTACATATCTGCTTAAACTGTGTACAATGAAACAGACAGGAATTATCTTTTAAATCAAGAAGATACTTAAAGAGAGCAACAGCCAGGGCACATAAAGCAGAATAGTAGAAACCTTGGTTCCTGCATTAGGAAGGTAAACATTACATCTACCAGAATGACACTAGAAAATAAAAATCAGGTTTAAATAGAAATTTCAAATGTGAATCTCCAACAGAAAAAAGTCCTTTGAGTAGGTCCACATAGCTGCAGGATCTAAGTTGCAAGCTAGGTGTTCTTTGCCGGATGAGTTTGTGTAGCTGCTTTATTGTGAGTCACAGTAGAGTGCTGGTCATACAACAAGGATTCTAGTCAGACCCGGAGAAAGCAAGAACAACAGCTTCTTTGCTGCAACCATAGACTATTCGGTAAAAATGAAGACCATGCCTGTCCCTGAGGGGCTCCTTTAAAACTTTGAAATTCACTGCCTAGAGCTTAAGCACTTTGATCAACATATTCTGGGGGTTTAATGGAGAATGGGGAGCAATTATAAAACACCATGTTTGCTAAGGTTAATTTCCTGACCATCCTTTCCTACTGGAGTCTCACTAGTAAACTTGGTAGCCCAAACTCACACCGTGTCTTGAACTCTTGAAACGTAGCTAAGTTGAGTTGGGATATGCTGTAAGTCATACACACTCAAAGACAAACAGAAAAAAAGTTAGTGTTACCCCATTAGGTCTTATGCCAACCATATATTGAAATGAGAATATTCAGGATACATTGGATGACATAAATCCTTTTATTGAATTGAATGAGTAATTTTCTTTCTTTTACCTGTTAAAAATGTCTCTTAAAGAAAATTTAAAATTGTACCCCTAGCTAAAATTTTGTTTCCACTGGACAGTGCTGACCCAGATTCTCTGTGCCAAGGATAGTTAAAGGAACCAGAAACAAAATTTAAAGGATTACAATTATTTAAAAGGTCAGAAATTAAGGGAGCAAATGGTGATGGGTTAAGAGTTAAGATGGTGCAGTTAAGTATGGATCCTAGCTGTGCTTTCAATTGGTGAAGCCAATTTCATTCCCTGAAGGAAGAGGAAGGTCTGGGGTGTGGGTTTTAGGCACAAACATGTCAATGGAGTGAGGCTACAGCTGTTATTTTATCATCTCTCCCTGTGTCTGCAGGGAGGAGGTTACCTTGGTTATAACCATTGAATTACAAGCCTCTTACAATCATTGATAAGTAGGATGCAAAATGGCTTGTGTAAGAAAAGCTGAGACTAGATGAATCTGAGGATGTTTACTTGAAGAAGGAAGGGGCTAGAACCTGGCAGTATTTCAAACCTCAACCAACACTAATTCTATTCCCATGACTGAGATTGTGGACCGTCTAAAGCACCTTCTAATACAAACCTCCACTCTGCTGGATTACCTGTGCTATCCATCTCATTCATCTCTATCCACTGACAAAAATATATGGAAAAAAACTCACATAAATTAACTTCCATGTGGATATGTAAAAAGCCAGCATAAAATGTGTCTTGCAGAGCTCTGAGGCAATGTTCCTGGATATTTACGTAATTTATGAAAATACAAACACTGAACCCAAAACCTTACTACATGAACAAATTAGAGCCCAAACTGAAAACGGAAGTGATACATTGAAACAGCCTGATTGTTAAAGTCAGTATCTGGCTTATGTGGTTTTGTTTCAACATGTCCCCATGCCTGATTGGCGGAAGCTTCAGCTATTGAGAATGGCTAAGATTCCTATGTTTGGTTAGATTGGCTTAGATCCAGTTTGGTTTCAAGAATATATCCTTAGTGTGGGTTATAATTTATTTACACATCAAACTAGAGTAAACTTCATTATATACTGAGTAAAATTCATGATATATTGACCCAAACTTTTGCAAATTTATTTCAGTATAACAATGACAATTATACAGACAAGATTTCAAGAAAGCTAATTTGGTATAAAATCCTGGCTGGAGCTGTACTTTTATTATTAAATTTTCTCAAATTGTTGAAAAATAAAATGGACTCTTTTTTATGTTTGTAGCACCTACTTTTGTCGGAAGTGCTCGCAGACCCAGAGCATGTGATGCTGTTGATCTGATCACTCTTATTGTTGAGTTGTCCAAGTGGTTTTCAAATCAATCACTACGGAGACTTATTTCCATCAGGGTTAAGATGAAAGTGACAACTTCCACAATTACTCATTCAGTCTTACTATAAATAAGCTTCATAGCCAGTGAAGTTTTAATTTCTTGGAGGAAGTACATTCCTTGGTGATTAATTCCATCTTTCCTTCCTTTTTTTAAACTGTGAAAGATTTGCTTCAGAGACGGAGCATCAGGTATATTTCATTCTTTATTGAACAAGGAACCAAAGGAAATGCATTTATATTATTCGGGAAGCCATCATGGAGATAGTTTATGGCTCATTTATATCAATATCAAACTAATTCACTGACAAGTGAAACACAGTGCCCTTTAATCATGGGATGCTGTAAGGTACTTCAGGTGAATAAATTAAGGGCAATTAGCTGAAAAATGAGATCCATATATGAAGCTCATTATTTTTAGGTACTGGGATCTTTTCTATTTACTGAAATTGTTTACTTTGATGTGCCAGATTCCTTTTTCTAGCCAGAAACATCAACATACTCCAAAACATGAGAGCATGCTCCCCATGTGTTATACAGGTTACACTTGATAACTAACATTAGACAGTATTTGCATCTATTTTTCCTTAGTGGGAAAATTAGTTGCTTTTCCAAGGGAAAGCATTATGTTCAGAACTCTAGAGTTATCCAAAAAAACTAAACAAATGGAAATGGGCTTGAGCAACATAATCTATTCTAGAAAAGCCATTTAGACAGGAAAAGGCTGGTTATTGGCCACTGGCTCGCTATTAAAAGGCCATGGCAAACCACAGGCCACATGTATGAAATAAACATAAATGAGTTTTGCCCACTTGTTTCCTTTGAGAAGAAATATTTGGGAATATCCATTTTGTCTGAAACTTCTCATGCCATACAATACGTGAATATCTCACAACACTGTCTTGGACTCCTGCTGGTTCTGCCAGTGGTACCATTAGGACTGGTTTAATGTTCCCCATAAAAGGTAATTTAGATAGTCAGTGGTGATTTTTGTCAGTGGGAGCAAATGGCTAGAATCCATTCCATGGATAATCTAACATAGTGGAGGAATTTAAAATAATGGTATTCTATGATACAGTCCACATATAAACTGCAACCAAGAAATAATTTGGTCATTCAGCTTCAAAAACCTATTAAAACAGGCAAATTAGTAGTAAAAAGCAGAAGTTGGAGATTTGTTTAATGTGTCTAGATTAAGAAGACAGACATGAGTGGTCACTGCACCTCATGGAGTCAAGTTTGGTAGCAATGTTTTATTGTTTTGGTCATGTGCATAGGACTAGAGTTACCAATTTTTTGTCATACCAATTGCATGTCCACATTGACATTTTTTCCTGAGAATGTAGACATTATTTTGAGGAAAAAACTTAAACATATTGTTCTAGATGCAGTATCACATTCCTATAATTTTAACTACTTGGGAGTTTGAGAAAGGAGGATCCAAAAGTTGAGTCCTGCCTGGGAAATCTAACAAGATCTAGGTAAAGAGAGAGAGAGAGAGAGAGAGAGAGAGAGAGAGAGAGAGAGAGAGAATATGTGTTGTGGGATAATCTTTTTGTACACTGTGAAGATGTGTCCCTGCCCAGGCACCTTCTGATTGGTTTCATAAAGAGCTAAATGGCCAATAGCTAGGCAGGAGAGGATAGGCAGAATTTCTGGGGAGAGAGGAACTCTGAGAAGAAGAGAAAAGGAATTTTGACAGCCAGACAAGGAGAAGTCAGATGTATAGTATGGAAGAAAGTTAACTAGCCATGTGGCAGAACACAGATTAGTATATGTGGGTTAATTTAAGTTATAAGAGATAGTTGGGAACAAGCCTAAGCTAAGGCCAAGTTTTCATAATCAGTGAGAAATCTCTTTGTCACTATTTGGGAACTGGTGGTCCAAAGAAAGACCTGATATTAGAGAGAAGAAGAGAGAAGAGAGAGGTGGGAGGGAGGGAAGAAGGGAGAGAGGTGGAAGGAAGGAAGGAAGGAAAAGAGAGAGAAAGAAAGAAAGGAAGGAAGGAAGGAAGGAAGGAAGGAAGGAAGGAAAGGAAGAAAGAAAGAGGAAAGGACAAAATAACAGAACCTGTTGAGTGATATGAATGATTTTCCATGGATTAGGTTTTTATGTTTTCAGCAGCTAGAAAGATGGTTAGATAAAAATCCATTGAAAACTCTTTCTGCTCTTGAAGAGAACAAGGGTTTAGTCCCACCACCCACATTGGCTATAACTAGTGCACAATGTAACTGCAGGGGAAGAGAATCTGATGCCCTCTTCTGGATTCTGCAGGTGCCTATAAACACATGTGTAGTCACACACAGAGACACATGAATAAAAATAAAATCTATTCAGGAAGGTTTCAGACAGTGTTCACTCTGCATCTTCATCATTCTAAGCTAACAGGATGCAGTGGGTATTATATTAAAGAACCTGTTTATTGATTAGTTTTCTCATTGGTATGATGAGAAATACCTGACAGAAACAACCGAAGGAAGAAATTCATTTTGGCTCAGCCTCAGAGGGTTCCATTTATCAAGGATGGGAGAGCACAGAGGCTGAACCCACTTCATTCATCCATAACATGCCATTCATTAAGGCTGGCACGGTCTGGACCCATTTTATCCATGGCCTTCAGAGCTTATGATACAGATCAGGAAACAAGGAACCCTGGGGAGAAATGGGGCTGGGTTATCATCTTCAAAGACCTACCTCTAGTTGTCTCTATCCACCAGGTAGGTCCCCTATCTGAAAGGTTCTACACACTCCCCAAATACCAGCTAGGGACCAAATGTTCAAATATGTGTGTGTGTGGTGGGGGGCGGGGGGGGTAGGGCGCACTTCACATTAAAATCATATACTGCACTTACATTGTGTTCAGAAGCATCAGCTGAAAATAATTCTGAGTGAACACAATGGTGATGTGGTTAAGGATCTCTGAAGCAAATAAGGTGCCATAGGACAGAGGAGCCAAGGTGCCAGTGCACTCCACAGCTTTTAATTAACTGACAAAGTAGAAGGGATTTGTCTTCCTGTGGTATTTTTATACACATTTAATTTTAATTTTGGTTGACTCTCTATGCTCAACCCTATCTCCCTACCCCTAATTATCACTTGAAGCCTTTCACCCTGATATCCATACTTCTATGGTCATGACACATGTGCTGTATCTACCTCACCACAAAAGCCTGTTTTCTTCTTTCATGGTCTCTCTTCTTTCTTTTTGAATGCATCAAATCTATAGAAATGTTGTGAATTTAGATCAGTGAACACTGTATGCCCTCCACTTTGCTTAATCAATGCTAACATTGCCCTTGGATTATATGCCTCAAATCCTAGTTGGTCTTATAATAAAAACCCAGAGGCAGATATCATGGTAAACACTGAAAGATCAGAGAGACAAAGGACAAGCCACTAGAGAAACTTCTCATTACTACCAAATCCTCAGGCCAAACGGGAGGCGAGATCCTGTCTCCACAAATTCTCGGACTGATTGCCTCTGAGTCCTCAGCTGAAAGAAGGACTGAGTTTCTGTCTGCTTCCACCTTATATGCCTTTCTATGCCCAGCCATATCACTTCTTGTCTCAACCTTCCCAGTGCTGGGATTAAAAGTAAGTGACTCCCAAATACTAGGATTAAAGGTATGTGCCACCACTGCCTGGCTCTGTTTCCCTTTTAGACTGGATTAATCTTCTATAGTCCAGGGTGACTTTGAACTTACAGAGATCTAGACAGATCTCTGCCTCCTGAGTGCTAGGATTAAAGGTGTGTGCCACCACTGTCTGGCCTCTATGTTTAATCTAGTGGCTGTCTTTGCCCTCTGATCTTCAGGCAAACTTTATTCATAGAGTACAAACCACTCTCTTTCTTAGTGTTGTTAAGGCTCAGTGAACAGTTGTAGATATTGGGCTGGCAAGGTGGTTTAGTAAAGGTGATTGTCAAAAACATCTGACATTGTGAACTCCATCCTGGGTTGCACATGGTGGAATGAGAGGATCTCTCTCTCTCTCTCTCTCTCTCTCTCTCTCTCACACACACACACACACACACACACACACACACACACACACACACAGTGTAAGCATGTGTTGTGGGGGGTGACTACAGGCATCATAAATCTCTAATTCCGAACAAGCTCTTTAGCACATACATCCCAAATGCAATTCCATTTTGAACATCATTTTAGCATGATATAGTGAGGACATTTAACACAGATTCAAAACTACAATCTTAAAATATAATCACATTAAAAATTTACCAATTGACTAAAAACTGTCTTCATAGTATGAGGATGTGGGTTTGTCTAACAGTTCAAATCTGAACCAAAGCCAGTTACATAAAATGAACATTTGAGATGCAGACAGGGGGAATAATACTCATCTCAAGGCATCCATAGACCATGCATGCTTAAATTAACTTTAAAATGATAAATCTATCCTACCACGGGAGATTATAACATTAATAAAATAGATGTGGTTTAGAGGAGCTTAATTAAAATTTCTAATTTTATATAATGAGCAACGTCCTACAATACAGTCATATCATTGAGTCTATTTGGTTTTCTCCATCTTTTTACATGCATTCTTTACCTGATGCTTCACAGAGGCTATGGAAGTTGTCTGCCATGAAGCTCCATGTGCGAGATTTAGAAAAATTGTCTTCTGTAGAATTTCAAGTATGAATATGAGGCACTTGGAAGTAATTTCTGATAAGATAGTAGCATAAATTACTACCCCAAGGTACATCTTTCACATTACCCAACCAAATGTTTTTCTTTAAACAAGATTCAAAAGGAGGATGGAATATATTAGACACAAACCATAATGGTCTATGATGCCGTTACTTATTAAATGGGACTATTTATGTGAAAAATAAACCCTTAATGTATACACATAATGTAATTCCTTTTATCTCATCTATATACACAGAAAATTCTTATTATCGTCAAGCTGTTGATCCCTTTTGGCTCGTTCTGTTTGCCTCAGTACTGTGTCTGGATTAATAAAGCATGCCTTCCAAAATGAGCATATGACTCTCTCTCCCAAGGACAAAATGAATCCCAGTAGGACTTTCACAGGGACCAAAGATCAGATGGCCCACATTGAACCATGGAAAGTTCACAGCATCCTTCGTGTCCAGCAGAGAAACAGCCTGTTTGTCTGATTCTTTCTAACCTTTGAAAATCATAAACTAAATCTGAAACATCATAGACCATCTGGTACTAACAACACAATGTCTACAGATAAGTCTGAGCAAAGGGCAGACCTATCGTCCGCACTGGGAGAGGTTGCAGCTAAATTCATTCTATTTCACTAGTCTGATCCCAATCAAAGAAAACAGAAAAATCTTCCCCTTCCACATAGTTCTCTTTTTCTGTTGAATTATTCATTACTCTTAATATCTGTGTTTCATTTTATAATTAAAAACACACTTCATATGTAGCAATACAGTTTATATGTTAAGTAACACCATATCAAGTAATTTTACATAGTTTTAAACAGGAGAAAAAATCAACTTACAAAACCATTCCCCAAGGAACAGATTTATTTTTTAAATCACTTTCTCTAATCAGGTCAATTTGGAAAATGTATTTGGTGAACAATCATAATTCCTAGCACCGATGGTCAACAGAATTAAACAGGAAGCCCAGATTTCATAATCACTCCCACAAAGGAAAAATATGTACTGTAGTCTTTGGGGATGCAAAAATGATGCTGGCTCCTTTGTAGATTTTTTTTTCTATATTAAAAACAATAAAATAAAAGGGCAATGGGACCTAAACAAGAAAATGGCACATGCATATTTTTCTATCTTAGTGCTCATATTTATTGAAAAATTTGTATAAGCATAATAAAATAACCCAAACCAGAAAGAACAGAATGGTTAAGTAAATGAACCTGATAAACATCATTTTTAGTGGCTATATTAAAAAGGAGTATGGACTGTATATAACTATTCAAAAGAGGGCTATGATGTGTGTGTGTCTATATTTGTGTATGTGTGTGGTGGCGGCATGTGCATTTGTGTGTGTGTGGTGCTTAGGATTTAACACAGAGCCAAATATATGATAGACAAGGGAAACACATATACACATGAGCTGCAGCCTCAGCCCAGGATGGACAGCTATGATTTACTGAAGCTTGTAGAATTAAAAAAAAATCCACATTAAAACTCAGAAAACTAAGTGCCGAGATCATTTTAAGCATGGAGTTATTTGTTACTATGTGTGTTCCTGATTGTTTCCACTCATCTACTACTGAATGTTTTCTGTATATATGCATACACACACACACACACACACACACACACACGTATACACAATGCCCCTGCCTCTCTCCAACCACTCTCCCTCCCTTTGCCTTCCCCACCCCTACCATGTGGTCAGTAAAAATTGAACTCACAGTTCCCAAAGTCACAAAAATAAAATGTGGCCAATTATTGCTCAAATAAAATAAAAACAAAAACAACACAATGTCTATACAGTCTGCTTTCACCCTTAAGCCTTTGGGTGTTTAAACAAAGATAATTTTGGAAAGCTTAAGTGCTTAACTTGCATCTTGAAGACAATTTTAAACAAGAATACATGTATTGAAATACTAAGTTCGAGCTGCCATAGGCCATGATTTCATACTTGCATGTAATGATGCAACATGATAAAGCATCCATGCATCACTGCCAACTAGATTTTCACTGAACTAATGGTGAGTGGAAAGCCAAAGTATGGTTGTGTCACTGGATGGCTGGAGAGCAAAGAGACTCAAAGGCACTGGCTACTTCCAATTGTAGCATTCATGTGGGTGACTATTTTTCTCCCTATGGAAGCTTTTTTGGATAAATGTCAAAGTTTTCTTGCTGTCTATGGGTTTCCAAAGCTGAGAACAAATCATAGGAATGTGAATTTTCTCTTGTCTTTAATGGGTTTGTCAATATACAACATGGTTCCTACTTTTAAAAAGATTGTTTAATACTCATACATGCATATGTGTTTAAATCCACCCTCTGCTCCCCCAATTCCTATCCCATCCCCTATTTTATTACCCCCCACTCCCTCTCTATAATTTAATACTGTGTCCATTCTGTGTCGACTGTAGGTGAATGGGTGTGGAACCATCTACTAGAACATGGGCTGCCATGTGGGGTCAACATCCTTGAAGAAAATTGACTCCTCACAGCATCCATCCATTGCCAATAGCTCCTCTGGTAGGTGTGGGACTTCCTGAGCCCCTCCCCACCATCCTGGGATTTGGGGCTTTGATCTTATATAAGTCTTATTTATGCACTGAAAGCTGCTGTGAGGTCAAGTGTGCAAGTGCACTGTCACACTGTTGCAGTGCAGATGTCCACTCCCTCTGGCTCTGCAATTGGTTCACTGCTCTTCCTCAGTGACTCCTGGCCTCCTGGGACAGGTTGTATAGATGTCCTATTTAGAACTGATCAAGCTGTAGTCTCTTGTTCTGTGCACATTGCCATTTGGCACAATGACAGTAACGCACTGTTCTAAGGCCTATGATCCAGGCAGCCGTGATGGGCTTCTCATATATTTATATAAATGGGACTGAATATGTGCGTGTTAATCCAGGTGCCCTTGGAGGCCAGAAGAGTGTGTCAGATCCTCCAGAGCTAGAGTTACAGGTGGTTGTGACCTCTGGTATATGGGTACTGGGAACTGAATCTGGATCCTCTACAAGAACAATAGTAGCTCTTTTCCACTGAGCCATCTCTCCAGCTCTGAGAGGAGTAAGATAATTTATGAGCCAAACATTAATGGTCTTGCCTGGGAACACAGGCTTGGGTTGTTAGGAATGACATGCCATTCTATAGAAGAGGTGAATAAGTTTATATAGTCAAAGAACAAAAGAAAGTTATAAGGCAGGTTGGGGATTTAGCTCAGTGGTAGAGTGCTTGCCTAGCAAGCGCAAGGCCCTGGGTTCAATCCTCAGCTCAAAAAAAAAAAAAAAAAAAAAAAAAGTTATAAGGCAATACAGTCACCAAATATTTACTGGTGAGAACATCGGATAAGTGAGTTATCCTCTGCTATAAGTTTCAGATTCAATCTGATGGCTTTCTAAGTTTTTGTATTGGTGGAAACTAGCAGTCTGTGACAATAATGAATTCTATAGTTTTACCTCATCACTGAGATGTTAGGCCAGATGCAGAGATGGATACAAGGGGCTAGTTGTGAAATTCAGGAATATTAGAGCCAGGATATTTGGGCTCTCGATTCACAGCACTGCGTCTCAAGTCATTCCATGAGTCAGTTTGTCTGTCCACTCTTCAACATAGGTATGGCCTCTTCTGGAACTTCAGTTCGCAGGTACGAACTGACGTGCAAAGCACACAGATACTGTGCCCTGCAGGCTCTACCAGCTGCTGGGGGCTCGCCATCTACACTCACTTAATGGGCCAGCTGCTTGAAGGTCAGCAGATGGGGCTCCCTGGGGTCCATAGTAGTTATGCTCTGTCACATGACTGCACACAACAACAAGATGAAGCAGCTGCTTATTCCTTACCCTCAGTCAAGTGAGAGGTGGGGTTTTCAGAGGACCAATTGGCCAACTGAGCTTCATCCCTGCTTAGAGTTTAAGAAGCATAGGAAACAGAGGCTTGTGGTCTATGTAAGACAGCTATAGTTGAAAGGGAATCTTTAAAATAAAATCTATTTTACTGTGATGGATAAGTCCACTAAATTTAATTGATATTGAAGGTATAAAATCCTAAGTGATCTGTTTTAGTGTCAGCCACTCTGACTGTAGAGAAGTTCACCAAGTTGCATAGAGCTTGGGACTGGGCAAGTTTTTGTTTGAATAACTACCTTCAGTCTGGCTGTGTCATGATTTTATTTTCTAGTTAATTACAATAACTTTAGAATAAAACAAAAAGAAAAAATGTTGGGGAAACCCAGCAGAGCAAGGAGAGGGAGCTGTTCCAGGACTGTTGAGGCAGAGGCCCAATTCTAGAAAACCCATGGCTCTTTCAGTGCTCATGGAGAAGCAGGCCAATGTGAGAGAAGGCACTATGTTAAGGGAACATACTTGGACACCCAAAAAGGGCCCCTAAGGGACTCTAGATGATTTCTGGGAGACAAAAATTCAAGAAGTGCCCCTTCCTATGCTAAGACCTCAAACCAGATTACACCTGGTTCGATCTAGAAGTGCCTTCTCTCCTTGTGGTCCCTCTCCCCAACTGTATGCAATCCCAGAGCAATCTTATGCAGCATCTGCTGAGGAGAACGGGACACAGAATGACCCAATCTGCAAACAGTGGAGACAAAGCCAGGGATTTCAGTGTTGAAGGACTGTGGGTTTATAGAGCACAGATGGCACTTTGAGTCACCAAAATGATTTTTCTCCTCATTAAAAGGGCATAGAAACACATGTCAAAGGCTTCTCCCAGTGTAGAAAAGAAAGTTTGAAGGAGCAGAGAGGGAAAGAATACTATTACTTTTTGTTCTTTTTCTGCAGAACCCAGTCTGTTCAGCCCATGGGTTCTGCATTAACACTGCCAGTAAACTTACTAATGCTAATTTCAATCTTACAAAAACTGGTGAGCAGACTTTAATTTCTTTATAGCATCTTGAATAAATCCAGGAGGAAACCTCTGTACTCATCTGATGAACAATGGCACCCTGTGGCCGGCTTCTCCTCCACAAGAGCAGGTCATGTCAAGGAAAGGGCTGCACCAGCAGGGGGCAGAGGTTATTAATGCCACAATTCCTGGCATTCTGAATAGGAATTTTGTGTGAACATCAAAAGAAGAGCTAGCTCTACTTTGCATGCTATCATCTGCTATTAAGAGTTCCAGGACTTTAATCATGAGGCTTAAAAAAAGGCCTTCAAGTCCTCCAGAAAGAGAAGCCAGGGTTTGTGCCATCAAAGATGTTAGAGATGGTACTTCTATTAGCCAGCCTTTTTCTTGTATTTTCATCTAGGTATTCATAATCTGTGTGTATTTCCTTTAAAACAAGTCATATATAGATACATAAAGGTCAGAGGTTGCAAACACATGTCTGGAGATACTATGTTTCCCAGCATGTAGGGATCTGTGGTTTTTGTGTTTGTTTTTGGCCCTTTGATTTTTTTTGTGTGTGTTCCTTCCATTTTATTGAAGTATAATTAATGCTCAGTCTAGGGAGATTGCTCAATAGGTTAGAGCACTCACTTTGCAACCATGAGGACCGGAGTGCAAATCCCCAGTACCCATGCAAAAGCCATGAATGGCATGTGCTCCAGTCATCTCAGTGCTGGGTGGGAGGGTAAATAATTGCTGGGGTTTGCTGGCCAGCGGTGGAGCAGGAAAAGGGAGAGTTCAGATTCCATGAGAGACCCTGTCTCAAAGGAATAAGGCAGAGACAATGGTAGATCAGGACACTGAAAGCCCATGTCTGTCCTCTGCAGGCACACACTAACACACAAGTCCTCTGCACTGCACACACATATACCCCACACATACACCACACACACAGTATACATATACTCAATACTAGATGAGTTTCAAAAGTACATTTTGATAGCAGTGTGTGCATACCCCTGCCACTATCAAGACAGTGAACAAGCACATCTTTCCCAAGTACCCCCATTCCCACTGTACACTCCCTCTCTTCCCACACACCCCACCTTCACAGTATATCCTCTCTCTCCCTACACACCCCCATTCCCACGTGTATGCTTCCTCTCTGCTCCCACTCTCTCTCTTGACCTTCTCTGCTCTACTTCCACATGAAACCCCAACCTGCTCCTTGTCACTAAAGATTATTTGGCATTTTCTGGAGTTTCATAGAAAGTTAATCATAGCAAACAGCACCTTTGTTTTCATTCACAGAATGTAGTAAACTGAACACTTTCTTGCTGTAGCAGGTTGACCTAGTTTGATGTTTTGGCCTTTGTTGTCATCCTAATAAAACATAATGATGAAAAAGCAATTTGGAGAGAAAAAGATTTACTTGTCTTATCCTTGAGCACAACTCACAACTGAGGAAAGTCAAGGCAGGCGCCTGGAGGCAAGAGACACAGAAGAATTCTCCTTGCTGGCTTGCTCTCTGGCTTACACTCTGGCTCAAGCTTAGCTAGCCCTCTTGTACATCCCAGACCCACCTGCCTAGGCATGGCACAACTCACAGAGGGCTGCACTTCAACATCAGTCATTGGCCAAGACACTCCCTCACAGACACAACTGGAAACAAATCAGATATAATCAATTCTTCAACTGAGATCCCACTTCTCAGTGCATGCTAGGTTGTATCAAATTAACAATAAAACATGACACAGACATTAATACTTTCCCTAAGTAGTAGGTGGGTTTTCCATACTTGTTGATAGGTATTTTTATTATAACTACTTCCTAGTGACTACAAAGTGGGTGAGTCCTTGTGTCTGAGCCTTTACATGGACATATGCTCTCCTCTTTCTTGGGTACATGTGAAAGAGTGGAGCAAAGCGTGCATCTCTGTGTTGTCCAGAAACTACAAAATCGTGTCTCTGAGGTGGTTTTGACCCTTGAACTTCCGACCATCAGCTTATTAGGATGGCAATTTCTTCAAATACCATCGTTTGGTTTTTCCAGCAGTGTCAGTGGAAGTCATTGTAATAGGAGGTAGTGGGATTGGATTTCACTGGGAGTTCTCATTTCCATTTTACTGGTAACTAATAAATCTGAGCATCTTTGTGGTGCTAATTTGCCATCTGTGATTCTCTTTGGTGAGTCTGTTTAAGTCAATTATTTGTTTCTATTGTGTTATTGTTTCTTTATTATTGGGCTTTGAGCCTTCTTTATATATTCTGGATAGAGGAACTTTAATAGACATTTTAAAGGTTTCTCCAGTCTTTTTTTATAGTGTCATTTAGAGAAGTTTTCATTTCAACGATGCCATTTTTATCACTTTTTCTGATGTTTCCTGATATTCTCATTCCTCTCATTCCTGGGCTGTTGTCTGTCATCACCAGTGTTTCCCACAGTCCAATTTATAAAACAATATTCTAAGGATTGCATCTGTCTCCTTGTTTGGCTTGTTTCAAGGGGGATAGACAACTTCTGTTATTAATTTGGCCAGATGCAGAATGCTGGAGTGTTGCTTTAAATCTGTTTTATATCTAATATTTACTGACCTAGAGATCTGGCATAATAACCTTCACATTTAGATTCCATTAAAATTATCTGGCCAATAAACAATTCACATTCTTAGAATAAACAATGGGCTGAAATAGTGTGTGTTTCGGTGTGGTTGCATGAGTCTTTACCCCAAAGAACATTCTGATCCCAATGGTAGACAACAAAAACAACAGAATGATGAGTCAGCTTCCCCATGTGCCCAAATTTTAGCATGTGTCTAATATTTGATGACAAATCAAGTGAGGGAAAATTTGATTTTACACAGATATGTGTAGATGTAACCGTCTTATTAAATAAGAAACACAGAACAATTGCAGAGTTAAAAGCCAAGAGGTCAGAGCAATAGCTGAGAGCTGAAACCTTATCCTTCACTGCTGCTCTGTCTTTCCTCTCCACAAGAGAGCTATTTCCTGTGTTTTTCTCTTTTTTATAGACTTTCTGTTCTGCCTTCTCATTGGTTGTAAACCCAACCACATGACCTCCTCATCACCGCCTGTCCGTACAGACCTCCAGGTCTTCTATCAGATTAAAGGCATGTGTCACCATGCTGGCTGTATCTTTGAACACACAGAGATCTGCCTAGCTCTGCCTACCAAGTGCTGGAATTAAAGGCATGCAACCACCACCACCCAGCTTCTGCTATGGCTTGCTCTGACCCCAAGGCAACTTTATTAATATACAAATAAAATCACATTTCAGTACAAATAAAATATCACCACAGATATGTTTTACTGTCAAATAGAAAAAAAAATGTTCATCTGGATGACACAGTGCAGTCCCACCTCATTTATTCACAAAGAAAAGGATAATGGACTGGCTGGAGAGATGGCTCAGAGGTTAAGAGCACCGACTGCTCTTCAAGAGGTCTTGAGTTCAATTCCCAGCACCCACATGGTGGCTCACAACCATCTGTAATAAGATCTGACAACCTCTTGTGTGTACATAATAAATAAATAATAAATTAAAAAAAAATTTTAAAGAAAGAAAAAAGGTGCTGGGCAGTGATGGTGCATGCCTTTAATCCCAGCACTCTGGAGGCAGAGGCAGGCAGATCTCTGTGAGTTCGAGGCCACCCTGGTCTACCAAGCGAGTTCCAGGAAAGGTGCAAAGCTACACAGAGAAACCCTGTCTCAAAAAACAAAAAACAAAACAAAACAAAAAAAGAAAAGAAAAGGATAATGGACATTTTTAGTATTTAACATAGTTACAATAGTACCAGTACTGCATGGCCTTAATTTTCATGGGCAAACTCCTCATATACACCAAGAAATGATCTCTCCCTTATTCTACAAAATGATTTCAGTATCAAACTGTCCAATTACTGCAAAGGCATTGGTCAAGTTAAACTGATATCAAATATAGCATCATGGTATGCCATGCTTTGATGCAGTGTTATCAATACTATAAAGGCAGATGAACTTATCAAATGTTTGTATTATGTGAAGTATTTCTCTGAGAACTTCCCATATATGCTTTTGTGCTGGCTAGTTTTATGTCAACTTGACATAAGCTAGAGACATCTGAGGGGAGAGAACCTTAATTAAGAAAATGTTTCCATAAGATCGGGCTGTAGGCAAGACTCTAAGGCATTTTCTTAATTATTAACTAACCTGGAAGGGCCTAGCAAGCTTTGGGTGTTACCATCTCTGGGCTGGTGGTCCTGGGTGCTGTAAGAAAGCAGGCTGAGCAAGCCATGGGGAACAAGCCAGTAAGCAGCATCCCTCCACAGCCTCTGCATCATCTCCTGCATTCAGGTTCTCACCTGGTTTGAGTTTCTTATTTGGCTTCTCTCAATGGACTGTGATTCAGGATACATAAGCCAAATGAACCCCTTTCCCCTCAGGTTTCTTTGGTCCTGGTGTTTCATCACAGCAAGAGCAATCTTAACAAAGACTTCACTGCACACTCACAGTCTGCTATCATGACCTCATTTTATACATGGAGAAACCAAGGCACAAAATTGTTAAAGAATCTTCCAAAATCCTTCAGATGGAAGGGGATAGAAATAGAACTGAGGCTAAGCAGGTGTCCCTGAATCCATCTTTATAATTAGGCACTTTGGAAACCCTAAAATAGAAGCTACATTGTCCAAAAAGAGTACTACAAATAATCGCACCTATGTCACCCTCAACTCACCTCCAGGCCTCAGGAGCCATTGTGGAAGAGGAGTCAGAAAGACGGGAAAGAATCACTGTGCTCATAAACTCAGCACAGTTGTGATTGCCTGCTTAAAACCTGTACAAGATCAAGCCAGCCAGCATTCTGGCATGGAGTGGGAAGGAGCTGACTAGCCCTCATTCCTAACTGAAGAGCTATTGACACTTGTCAGCTTGTGGGAAGAGAGAATTGCTTTACTTTAAGGAGGTGTCCCCTCACAAAGGAGACCCCACTCTAGTGGATGACTCTACACCCACCAGTGGTCAGTACAAATGGAATCAGTCAATTATAACAGCAACAACACAAGACAAGTGGTTGACAGGTGATGGAAAAGTGAGGGTAGATCTGGGATGATACAAAACAAAGAGTGGTCAGGGAATATGATCAAAACATATTGTACGGAATAATTCTCAATGAATTAATAAAGTACTAAAGACAATTGCTTTAATGAGAAAAACAGTTAAGGCTTATGGATTTTAAACTTTAGCATATCAATTTTTCTCTTTTTTCTTTCTTAAAATGATTTTTAATAATAAAATAGTTTACTCATTTAAAATCCTAAACATATCATCTTACTGGCTTTTAATTGTCCACTTATTTTTTTCTCCTTAATAAACCATGGTAACTTTTAAAGAATTTTTGCATTGCTATTTAAAAACATAATGAACAAAATTATAGCCTTTGGTAGGTCCTTACCAGATATACAATGAGAACATTTAAGTACACATTGAAAAAAATATTTTTGAGAATCTCATACATGGATTTTGATCCAATCTACCACCCCACTCTCTCCTCTATCCCCTATCACTTTCCCCCCTACCTTGATGTGATTTGTTTTTAAACCCACTGAGCCCATCTAGTGCTGCCTCCTGTGGTCATGGATGTAGAACCATCCACCGGAGCTTGTATAGACTCTCCAGGACCATAGCCCTGAATATACCCAACTCTTCCACCCCCAGCAGCCATCAGCTGTCAGTAAAGAGCCCCTCAGATAGGAATGGGACTTCACGAGCCCTCCCCCATCCTTTCTTCATTTCTGCTCATTTGATTTTGTGCAGCTATAGTGCACACAGCCATCACAGCACAGCTGTCTTGAGTTCATGTATGCCACAAATGTAAAGATATCATCAGATGTATTGATACTGTAAGTCATGTCCCAGGCAGCAATGAGATAAGCAGGTCACACTGCTCTTAAGAGGAGCGGCTGGGTCCCAAACCTAATTGTTATGTTTTATATCAACTTCTCTAGTACTAATGGTGTGAGACAGACATGAAACATTACCATCAAATTCTCTAATAGAGCATTAAGAGAAAAAGTATTTGAGGGGAAATGGATCTGGTGGAAGAAATCATTTATGCATCTTCAGACATGAGATAGCCCTGTGCTATAGTAGTTTCAGTCATGTTGGGTATTCATAAGTGGCCAACTTAAGCCCATCTTTATCTTCTTGTTGTTGGAGTAAAGAGAACCTGCCTCCTTCTGCTGAGCAGTCAATCATTTGAGTTGATGAAAATGAATTGGCACTAGGCAGATGCCCAGGAGACAAGGTAGAACAATTGACTTCATCATGCATAAGAATGTAGCCTACTCATCCAGTTCAGCATGGAGCTTATAGGCCTGCTTTACAGTAGACAGGAATGGGGGATGCGGCTGACACAGGGAATGTAACTGATTTCTGAAAAGATGAAAATGGCTCTCAGATAGATGACAACCTCTTTACATACTGTGCCATTTGATGACCTTGGAGTAAAGTTTTTAGTTAATTAAATAACAGGGAAGATATGGAAGGAAACTGTGTCCTTCTTTGTGGGTCTGATCTTTAGACTGATAAATAGATCTTTAAAAAAAAAGAGTTAGATTAGATCATTGTTAATGGGACAAAATTTCTGGCAAAAGCAACTTAGGGAAAAAAGGTTTCTTTTGCTCACAGTTGACAGTCCATCACAGTGGGCTGGTCAAGGCAGCAAGAGCTTGAAGCCGCTTGCCTCCACATTCAGGAAACAGAGATTTAAACACCGATGCTGAGCTCACATTCTCCTATTTATTCAGCCCAGTATCCAAGCACATGACATGGTGCCAGTCTTATTTAGAATGGGTATTCCTACCTAAATTAACCGAATATAGACGTTTTCTTACAGATAGAGCCAGAGGTATGAATGTAAATCCCATCATGACTTGGCATCACAAGTCTCTTCTAGCCTCAGAAGATTCCCAAGGACCCTCCAAAATCATCAACATACCAAGGTGCCATATTTCCTAGCAGCATTCTCTGGATGCTTTCACCAACAAGGGGGCAGTTGGCACTTCCGGTTTGAAAGTAGACCATTCTGTTTTGATTTTTGCCCTGTGAAGACCCAATGCTGATTTACCAAAGAAATGCTTTATGAACACAGTAAAGCAGGGAAATAATAAGTCCACTGTGCTTCATGGCAACAAACAAGCAAACAAGGAAATAACCTACTCAAGATATTCTTGGAAGGACAGGAAATCCCAATTTCTGGCTTCTCTCTTTGCAGTATCCACAATACTTAGAGAGAAATCTGGCCAAAGCTGGGAGGCACATCTGGCAGCTGTTCAGGAACCCGTGTTGCTAAACCAGAGATAAAATGAGAAAATCTAAGCAAAGGACACAAATAGGAAAAAATACATTAAGCAGCAGTAAACTCCAATTAAGCTCTGTGGGCTTCTAAAGCTGAATCAGCTCTTTACAGATACAGCATTATGTAGGTCAAGGAGCCAATTTAATATCAAAAACAAGTCTTTCCACCCAGTCTTGGTTCATGGGCTTGGCCAGCTATCCCTCCCTCCCTCCTTCTGCCAAGTTTTTAACACAGAGTGAGTCATTCCAGGTGAACAGTAGGGGTGAGAATGGGGTGAGCTCAATCCTCAGCATGGAGAAGCTGTGTATATGCCTGCTGTGTCTGTGATGTCTCAAATGTCCAGACTCAAGTCCCACTTGTGGATGAGGAGACTGACAGTTTCCAGAAATTCAGGAACATTGAAGGACCTCAGCCCATGCGAAGGACCTAGAACACTGCCTACTTACAACCTTCACCCAGAACTTACCACAGTTGGAAATTGAGAAGGCTCACCACTTTAATTGCTCCTCCACATGGAATGTAGCTCTTTGAAGCTGGGAGCAGGATACCTATGTTCAGCTGATCTAGAGTGGAGCACAAGGAGGGACCTGGGTACACACTACCTCTGTGAGTGCTTGTATAGACGAACACACAAGAGGAACTATAAGATCCATTAGAAACCTGCCCTCATCACAGGTGATGGTTTTACAAGCATGTGAATAGCTGTTAATATCTATAGCCAGAACTTGACTGGGAATCATCTGTAGAGGCAGACAAGGTCTGCCCTGCTGGTACTCAGCATCTAGTCATGTCTGATGATACTGTGATGGTCAATGCTGTCAATTTCGTAGTATCTTAGATCCTCTAGGAGATGGACCTCTGTGCATTGTGTACCTTTAGGGGATTATCTTGATTATGTTAATTGATACTGGGTGTGGGAATGATTCCCTGCCTGGGATCTTGGACTGTGTAAAAGAGAGGAAAGTAAGCCTAGCAGAAGCATATACTCATCACTTTCTGCTTCCTCGTGGTGGATTGGATGTGACTAGCTGCCTCAATCTGCTCCCTTGATTTCCCTGTATGCTTGAACTAAGAGCCAGAATAAACCCCCCTTACCTTAAACTGTCTTTCTCTCTTGCTTTTTATTAGTTGTTTGAGAATTTCATGCAACGTGTTTTGATCCTATTAATCTACCCCTCCCAACTCTTCCCAGATCCACTGCATTTTCATACCCAACTCACCAAGTCCAATAAGTGTGGCCTCCGGGAAGTCTACTTTATTCAAATGGGAAGCCACATATCCGCAAGCATACAGAATCAATGTAAGTTGCCTTTGTCAGAGTATGATATCCCAGAAACAGGAAGAGAAACTAAGGCAGTAGCCTAGGCACTGCTTGTAAGCATTTCTAGTGTGAGCCTAGGGGTCTTTTCAGCTGGAATTGAGTGGTTCTTTCATATATGCCCTCTCCTGCCTCCTGAGCAAGCTTCCAGTGGGTGGGATTCCCTTGTCTTTCCTGTGCACCCAGAGTTCCACTGAGCTCCTGTCACACCAGAGATAGCCAAATACACACTTAGATAGCACAGTCCCAAACTCTATGGAAGTGATGGGCTCACTTAATTTCACTTCTGAGAAGCATTTCGAATTGAAGTGGATTAAATTTTGAAGAAAACAGTTGAACAATTTAGGGGCTTAAAAATATTATTCATTTTTTTTGTCTATGTCTGGGAAATTCTGAAAGGCCTCCCCGCTTCCTTGGCATAAAGTGAGCCAGTGAGGCGGCCAGGCTGGAGCTAAATGGCATGAATTATTCAGAGTGGCAAGAAGAGCAGATGCTCCTCCTCTGGGCCCTGAGTTTTGAAAGGTAGAAAGTTGGAGGGCAGCAGTGACTCCTCCAGGGGGGAAGAAAAGATGAATGATCACCCTAAATCTCATAAGCTTCGACATCTGCAGCACCACATTTAATTTGGTGGCAGAGTCTATGGTGCTTGCCTTAGGTTACAAGGGCAAATAGCAAATGGAGGTTTATGAATCCTACTTGGACTTTAAAAGAGAAAGGGTAACAAAGAGAAGGAGAGAAGGAAAGGAGAGAAATGGCAAGAAAGGGTCAGGGGAGAGAGATATCCTAGAGAGCATGAAAAATGAAAAATTTAAAAAAACTATTTGAGGAATTAAGGGAAGTTAAAAAAAATGGAAACAGATGTAAAGAGCTATATTATCTAAATAGAAAGAGCTGACATTCAACTAAGATTTCTTGCCTTATCGATCATTATCAATCACTGTTTATTCCTGCTTAATGTAAAGTCAATCTGGAGGCATTTAGGTTATCCTGGGGCCCAAAAGGAAATTGCTAAGAGAGATGAGAATGGATAGAAATGCTATTGTAATGAGTATAAATACTGAAATAATAAGATCTTAGAATTTTAGAATTGGGAAGCAATTTACAGGTCCACCATATGGTCTTGGGTTGTAGAATCTGAGATGTGTCCAATTTTCTTTGTGATTAAAGTGGCTTTCAGATGATGGATGTATTGATGGGTGGGGAACAATCTGGATCCTATAAACTCCTATTTAAATCACCTGAAGACTTTTTTACCCCCATCATCTGCTTAATAATGTTGGAAATCAAGAGCAGGTGAATGGTGCTAGCAGTGGGAAGAGAGTCTGCTTGAAATATGGTGCTTTTGATGAGGGGGACACACCAGCAGTGTTTCTGGAGCAACAGCACTGTCTGAGGTTAAGAAACCCCACAATGTCCTTCAATCTTTCACTGAAGTGTGGAATAAGGCTGGAATGATGGCTCAGTGGATAAAATATGAGGACCTAAGTTAAAACCTCCAGAACTCAAGTAAAGACAGATGCATTAGCATGTATGTCTGTACTCCCAGCCTTCCTAATGTGAAATGGGAGGCAGACACAGGAGAACCCCCAAAGTCAGGCCTTCAACTGGGTGTAGGCAGTGGCACACAAGAGACCTTATCTCCAACAAGATGAAAGCAGGCATTGCTTGCTGACTTCCACATAAATTCTGTGGTGTGCATCTGCAGTCACATCTATATAAAGACACTTGCTGACTTCCATATAAGTTCTGTGGTATGCATCTGCAATCACACACACACACACACACACACACACATATATATATATATATGTGTGTGTGTGTGTGTGTGTACTTGCTGACTTCCACATAAGTTCTGTGGCATACATCTGCATCTGCAATCACACACATACACACACACACACACACACACACACACTCACACACACACACATATATATATATATATATATATATATATATATATATATATATAGAGAGAGAGAGAGAGAGAGAGAGAGAGAGACTTTCTTACTTCCACATAAGTTCTGTGGCATGCATTTGCAGTCATATATATATATATATATACACTTTTTAAGTGTAACTCAAATTGAGATTATGAGCTGGGATCTTGTTACATTTGTTGGGGGGATGTGAGAAACAAGTCTTTAAGTCTTTGTCTACTTGACTATCTAGGAACACAAAAGGGTACATATACATGTGTGCAAAAGAAAGACTGGAGCAGTGAGTCTCAGTCAAAATGGGTTTCCTCCCAATGGATATTTGGCAATGTCTGTAGACAATTTGGATTGTCACAAGTCATTGGGGAGATGTTCAATTGGCATCCAGCTGGCAAAGGGTAAAGACATCATTAAATACCTTGCACTAAACGGGACAGCCTCTACCCACTAAACACCAGCAAAGAATCGGATAGCAATACAAGAGAAGCAGGGAAATAATCAAGGAGGAATAAGAATAGAAAAAAAAAAAAACATTCTGCAACACTAAATAGGGTGGTAGACAGACCTGTAACTCTACATGCAGGGAGGGTGGGGGCAAAGGAGAAGGGTCACAAGTTTGAAGCTTGCTTGGGCTACAGGGCAAGTTCAAGGCCTTATCTCAAAACAAAAATTGAAAAGAAAAGGATGAGGATAAGTCTGTGTAACCCAATGGCAAAATACTTGCCTAGTATGCATGAGGTCTGAGGTTCAAACTCTAGTGGGTATGTATTAATAAATAAGTCAATACGTTCTCTAAAAATGTTGAAAGCAGCGTGATCATACCAGGCATTGGCTGGGTTATTTAACACTTTCATGTCAACTTCTCAGAACACTTCTGAACAGTAATTATTAGTGATTACTTAAAGAGAAAGGGAAGCTTGCACAGATTAAGGAAATGCTCTAAGCCATGGAAGGAGGAAAGAGGGAACATCAGGACAGGAAGGAACACCATCTTCATAAAGAAACCTTGTTTGGTAAAAGAGGTGAATTTAGTGAGAGGCCTCAGGTAAATTATGAAAATATATCAAAAATATATTGACTTGAGTGTGGATCTGCATGCCTGTAATCTCCGCATGGGGGAGGTCGATGCAGGGTGACCAAGAGTTAAAGGCCAGCCTGGAATATCTACAGAGACTTTGTCAAAGGAAAAATAGAGGAAAGAAAGGAAAAAGAGAAAACAAGAAGAATACATCATAATGGGTTTCTTGCTACCTCTAACTGGGTGGAAGCAAAAAGACCATTGAGAACCTCACTTGAAATTCCAAAGTCAAACTTAGAAAGGAGTCCACTTCTGTGACTGATGGCTGAAGACCTTCCTCAGTCATAACAAAATGTTGAGTGTCTAAGACAGAAAGTTAAGAGACACACAGAGTTTTGTGTGTCCTCTACCCCAACAAGAAAGGTCCATTGGAGTCCATAGGCTATCACCATATTTGCTAGTGAAACAGGAATACTGTGTTTTTCTAAGCCCATAGATAAGGAAGTTCAACTCCATCAAAGAAAGGGAAAGGACAGTGTCTGTGGGGAGCTGGTCACATGGTCTAAGGGAGAAGCTTGTGGTTAGAGAGGAGTCACTGGTGCCCAGGTATGTGACAACAAATGATACAAGAATTTTTCCATGGTCAACACAGCACCATCCCAGAGAGAGGGACCATGCCTTGGATCCCTTATTACCTCACAGGAGTAGATGATTATCATTGAGAGAAAGGACAGGAGACTAGAGGCTGATATATATATGGGGGTATGTTTGGTGTAGCCAGAAGTTTTCCTGTGTCCCACAGCCACTTGGTCCCAAATCAATACACAGAGGCTTATATTAATTACAAACTGTTTGGTCTATGGCTTATTGCTAACTTGCTATGGGGTATTCTATACGTTAAATATGTTGCTCTGATTAGTTAATAAAACACTGATTGGCCAGTAGCTAGGCAGGAAGTATAGGTAGGACAAGGAGAGAGGAGAAGTATGGGAAGTGGAAGGCTGAGTCAGAGAGACACTGCCAGCTGCCACCATGACAAGCAACAAGATACCAGTAAGCCACAAGCCATGTGGCAATTTATAGATTAATAGAAATGGGTTAATTTAAGATGTAAGAACTAGATAGCTAGGAGCCTGCCATGGCCATACAGTTTGTAAACAATATAAGTCTCTCTGTGTTTATTTGGTTGGGTCTGAGCTGCTGCGAGACTGGCAGGTGAGAGAGATTTATCCTGACTGAGGGCAGGCAGGACCAGGAAAACTCTAGCTACACTAACTAGCTCTTTTATCTTAAATTAACATATCTCTATTAAGCTATGTATCACCCACCACATATCTCATGGCTTTACCCATATTCCTTTCATTACATCTTGCTCCTAGGCAGCCTGTAGCATCTTTCCCTCACTCTGTCTTTATTCTCCCTGTATCTTTGGATCTACCACCTGGCTCTAAGCTGTCTTGCCATAGGCTAAAGCAGATTCTTTATTAACCAATGGTAGCAACACATATTCACAGCATACAGAAAGACCACCCCACAACACTTTATTAATGGATTAGATAGTGTTACTGTAATTCTTACTTAGTAACTGTTTTTGTTACATATAATCTTACTATCTTAAAGTTAAAACTTTCCATTTTAGTTAGACAAAAAAGGGGAAATGCTGTGGAATAATTCTCTTATACATTGTAAAGATCTGTCACTCAAATTTGTTTAAGAAAATGCTGATTGGCCAGTAGCCAGGTAAGAAGTATAGATGGGGTGACCAAAGTCAGAATGGGAAGAGACAGTGTCGAGTCAGGAGTCGCTAGCCAGATGCAGAGGAAGTGAGATAGGAATGTTGGACTGAGAAAATGTACCAAGTCACATGGCTAAACATAGATAAGAATTATGGGTTAACAAAGTATAAGAGTTAGCTAGTTAAAAAGCCTGAGCTAATGAACAAGCATCTATAAGTAATATTAAGTCTCCGAGTCAATTATTTGGCAAGCAGCTGCCAGGTATTTGGGAACAGGCAGGTGGGAAAGAAACATCCCAACTACAGTTCAGCACCTGACAAGACATTTCTCCAACTCTGTAAACCCCAAAGAAGACAGTAGTGTAATCAAGTAGCATAGTCAAGCTCTTTTTGTTTGTACTTTATTAGCATATATTAATAGTAATTATACATAAAATGGGTTTATTTTGACACTTTCATATGTTTACATAATATATTTGGTTCATATATACCCTCTATTACTCTCTCTTAGCCCTCTACACCTCCCATTAGTCAACTTCCTCATCCTATCTCACCCCCTTCTGCTTTCTTCTCTCTCTTTTTTTACAGGACCATGGGTACCTCAACAATAACTGTACCACTAAAGAAAAAGTCTCTCCCTTCCCACCACACTTCACCTGTATACAAATCCTCTGGAAGTGCTGAGGCCCCTTGAGGCCTTCTTGCTCCTATGACATCGTGTTGACGAACCTAGTCTTGCAGAGATCTTACTTAGGTTATCTTAGCTGCTGTGAGTTCAAGCAAGTGACAGCCAAGTCATTCCTGGAAGAGAGTACTTCTCACTGCTCTTCCCTCACTCTTCTGGCTCTTTCACTCTCCTGTTCCTTCTGAGTCATTTTCTGCACCCTGGAGTGAGTGGCATGCATGCCCCATTTATGGCTGAGCATTCAATGGTCATTTTTTTCTCTGTATTTTGACCAGTGATGAATCTCTCCAGCCATTGCTGATCACTGCAAGAAGTAGTTTCTCTGATGAAAGTCATGGCACATTATTCTATTGTGCAAATGTGGTTATGCAGAAAGCAACTGAGCTATGTCAAGGGGTGTGGGGAAGATACTTCCTTCTTCATGACATACCATTGCAAGATGTTAGGGAAGATTAGAGGAAAAGAAGTCCAAGGTAAGCACACAAAGGAGAAACAGCCCATGGAGGGCTGCATCCCAGCCTATGGGATGTCACCACAGCCCTGAACTTCCCAGCCAGAGAGAAACTAAACAGGCAGCAGAAGAAATGCTATAACTCTGGAAAACATCTGTGGAGTTATTATCATCTCTTTGTATTGAGTATCCCCATCAAACTAAGACTATCATTTTGAATGAGGTGACAGAGGAAAATTCTAGAATTTAAAATGATCAAAACAGAAGCAGAAATATCATAAGGCTTGTGGGAGATTCCAACCCACTGAGATGCAGAGCCCTGCAGAGCTGCATCGAACATCTGGGCGGGCTGATAACACGTTCCCTTGCTAGTTTGACACGCTCCAGCCTGCTAGTTTTAATGTACGAGCACATCTTTCTCAAAAGGAAAGGAGGAGAGGAGGAGGCAAGGGTAGAAAACACAGCTTCCCATCAGGATTGCCTTAAAGTGGCTGAGGGGATCTCTATGAACACATAGGATGAATATTCAGTTTCAAATAATTGGTTTGATGGCAAGTCCCTCACTTTCAGACCCACCCTCATACCACACACCCCCAAACCCCAAAACATGCTCTGTTCATGTATTTAGAATATGCAGAGTGACACATGGGACTAACGGGAGTGAGAAAAGGGGGAAAAGGAAGGTATGAAGTGTGGGTAGGAATATGCTCAATTATATTCTATACTGGTACGAAAATATCCTTATGTAACCTAGTCTTATGTACAATGAGTATATACCAACAAATGAAAAAAATGACAAAATCTCACTTCAGGGGATTTGAGCAGAAAAAAATAAACAACATACATAGACCATAGACAAAACAAGAATAAAATACTTAGGAATAAACTTAATCAAAAATGTAAAAGCCTCAGGCACTGAAAACTACAAAGATACAAATAGAAAGATATCTCATGTCTGCAAGTTGAAAGTATTAATATCCTCACCAGGCCCACAATGCCTAGAGAGATCTGCAAAGTCAATGCTATTTTCATTAATATCATACTGGCATTTTTATTAAAAATAGAAAACAACACTAAAATTTATATGGAGCAACAAAATATCCAGGAAGGCCAGGACAATTTGAAAAAGAGGAATGGAACTGAATACATTGTATCTCCTTATATGTAAATATATTTAAAATGTACAGTGCCTAATGTACAGGACATATAAAACAATTTACCAATGTAAAGGCAGGCAGACAGACCAATGATGCAGAAGTAAGTCACAAATACACAATTAATGCAGCACACACAACTTGGAAAAAGACAGTTCTTCAGCAAGTGATGCTGGAAAAACTCGAAGTCCACATGCAGAATTCCTCCACCACCAATCAATTAATTAGTTGATTTTTAATTAACTAGTTAATTAATTAGTTAATTCCTGTGCTTAATCATGCATCTTACACAAAAAAGTCAACCCAAAAAGCATTAGACATAAATGTCATCCCCCAAACTATAAGAACACAACCCTTGATTTAAATATGTGATAACATTATGCTCTTGACCTTGGCAGTGACTTCCTAGATCTGAGACCAAATGGAGAGAGGACAAAAATTTAAATCAACCAGTGTGACATCTGACTAAAATCCTGGATAGAAAAAATATCAATAGCAACGTTAATAGAGTATAAAAGAAACCTAAAGAATGAGAGAAAATATTTCTAGATTACATCTAGTGAAAGTTTAATTTCCAAAACATATTAAGAATTTGTATGAATCAACAACAGAAAATAAAAAAACAAACAATTCAAAAATGAAAGAACTTGCATGGCTATTTCTCCAAAGACATCAAAGTGGCCAACAGACAAGTAAGAAATGCTTTGACACACGTGGTCATTGAAATGCAAATCAGAGCTGCCATTTCTGAGGGCTGACTCAATGCATATATTGTGACAGCTTAAAAATGACTGAAGCAATCAGTTTGCTATTATTCCATGCTACACAATGCCAAATTACTGGTTTGGGTTTGTTGTGCTTTTTATTCCCTTTGTGTGTTTTGCTCCAATTTGTCCTTGTTTAAGTAAAACCAACCAGATGTCTTAACCCTAGTGTAGACATACACTGGATGAAAAAGGAGACTTGAAAATCCTGAGGCAGGAAGAAACTGGGCAAGAACAGAGCCAGTCAATAAAAACCTTCTTCTAGCCTGTCTGCCACTCACAGATTGCTCAGCAAAGGCTTTTCTACTGTCTGTGAAATGAACACCCAGCCTGAGAAACCTCATAAACAATTACATCCTTCCAGGCTTTTCCTTGATCAGGCTGTTGCTTAGCTAAAATGTTCATTCACAACTAACTTTTTGCAATTATGGCATCATGTAATCAAAGTGAATAGATCAGAAATTGGATCATGAGAAACAAACAAATTCTAGTCAACATTTCTTGCACAGGTTTTGGTTTGTTGCTGTGTGTACTCATGATTTTATTGAACTAAGAATGTTTTTTTCTTATTACTATTAACACTTGGTATAGCAATTAAGCATTTCAAGCAGATAATTACAAATAGTCATTGGGTAGCAAATTTTACTAATGAAAGAGTATGGACTCAAGAGAGTTGAGTTAGTACAGGTCTTGACTTGCCAGCATGAGGTGCTGAGCTTAATCCGCCAGAACCCATACAAAATGGCAAATGTGTGGTGCCCATGATCTTAATTTAAGCACTGGGGAGGCAGAAAGGGGAATATCTTGTGACTTTTACTGCAGAGCCAGCCACACCTACTCATTAAGTAACAGGTCCCAGGGAGAGACCCATCTCATAAAACACACACACACACACACACACACACACACACACACACACACACACAGAGAGAGAGAGAGAGAGAGAGAGAGAGAGAGAGAGAGAAACTCATTTTCAAATTGTACATGTATCAAAAGTACTGTAAGTCTTATTAAGATATTTCTGAAGCTGGGTGTGGTGGTACACACCTTTAATCCCAGTGTTCAGGAGGCAGAGGCAGGTGGGTCACTGTGAGTTGGAGGGCAGCTTGGTCTACATAGTAAATTCCAGGACAGCCAGGGCTACACAGTGAGACCCCACTCAAAACAAAACAAAGACATTTCTGAATCTCTTCCTGTGAGCTCCTGATGCACGGAGTGTGGAGCTTTTGTGACTTCTGCTGACAGTCCTCAGTTGTCACTGCTGTGGCTAAGCCAAGGACTTTGGGGACCCATGTATTGTGTCATGATGTCATAATGATTCCTCCCAGACTCTGTCTGAGGCTCTGTGGTGATCATTCATGCATTACTTCATGAGACATGTATTAAGCCTTTCCTTGATATTGTTTCAAAAAAGAACAGAAACTAACAAGTTTGGCTTTGAAAAAAAATCTATTCTTGTTTTTGTATGGAGATGTGTTGTTTAGGTGAATGTTGATTAAATCGGTGCTGCTCATGGCTGGCTGCCACCTGCAGCAGTCATGACGACAGAAGAGAGTGCAGGAGGAGAGTCATGAGCCATAGTTACCTTTTTAGAGCTTTATAGCTTTATTGAGAGAGGGAGAGTGGGGGGGGAGAGGGAGAGAGAGAGAGAGAGAGAGAGAGAGAGAGAGAGAACCAGATAAACAGAGAGACCGTGTGGAGGGAAGAGAGTGGAAAGAGAAAAGGGAGATACACAGAGGGCCCACCTGACTTTTTGGCTGGGTCATATCCTAGGCTGATGGTGTAATTAAGGACAGAACCCTTACATCCCAGACTTTCCCTTATTATAAAAAAGCAGGTAGATGGGAATAAGGGCGTCGTTCCTCTCAAAAACTGCTTCCACCTGATTTGGGGGCATCGGTTGGCTCTTGGGGGAATGGAGAAGGGGAGTCTTCTGAGGTAGACAGGCGTTGTGGGATGCTGTCTGTAATCCATTTGTTCTGGAGACGTGTATCCCTCTTGGCTGTGGCTGGGAACCTTCTGTCTGACAAGATGCTGGTGACATAGAAAAAAACTTAGAGAGAAAAGAATCATTATTATTTTATGTTGGTAGATCTAGCCTATCCAGATGGATTTTGAAACATGTTAAGCTTTATCAGAGAAGATTATTTAAAGCACCTGCTTCCTTTACTAGTTCAGCATCCAGGAGACAGGTGATCAATTGTTAAAAGCATCTCATAGTAATAGATATTTACATGAAAGTCTTTTTGTAGTGCCCAGACACTTTTGGGTTTGGGGGAGTAAATACCTTTTAGCTGTTACAGTTTCTTACTTGATGATCTTTGGACTCTGGCTCTGTGGTGGCCCTGTACCATTAGCTGAACAGTGAGTTAGAACAGGGAACTGGGAAGAGAAAAGCTTATGGTACATGATAATTTATTTTTTTGGAATTAGGGACAAGGCAAAGATCAAGGCCCTGTCTGTATGCACATGAGAGACACAGGCGGGTAACTTTGAAGTGAGACAATGAGCTCTTATCTTAGTTGGAAATCTTTTTTCATTAAGTGACTCTGAAAGTGCAATTAAATCTGATGAGGTAAATAAGGCTGTCCTCTGTACCCAACAATAGAAAGAAGAAGTGACATCCTAAAACTCCCAGGACTGAGTCAGTGGCTCTGGTGTCCAGAAGGAAAGAAACTGATCGTTTCCCTGCTGTGTTCTGGGTTCCCTGCCATGTCTGTAGCCAAACCTAGGTTTGTTAGAGGTCTTAGCTTGGTGTAACCATGCATCTTGGTGCCTGGGGGCAGTTAGCTGACTGGTTGTCTTTCTAGGAGGCACTTTTAACAAGGCTGTTGATGGCCTGGCAGGGCATTCGCTAGCCTGTGGCCCTTTTTACTTAAAATAGGGACCCAAGAGCTTTCGGGAGTCAGCAAATGCCAGCACTTGGCAATTTTGTTTTTGGGCTTTTATCTCTTCCCTGGCACACCTTAAATGCCACAGATGACTCTTTTGCCTGTAGGGTCAGGAGCCTTGCTCTCCAGATGCTTAAGTTTTAGTCAGGGAGTTCTGGGGAACAAGAGATGGATTTTACTCCATGTCTTGGATTTTTTTTTTTCCTGATGATTGGTGGCTTAAGGACAGCTTTTGGAAGATCTGCCAGTAGGCAGGCTGTAAACCGACCCTTTGGAAGACTTGCCTGAGGCTATAAGCTGATTTTTTGGCTTAGGAGCCATCCTGACTACTGTAAACTTAATTATATGGATCTTAGCCACTTTCAGACCTGTCTGTGTTTCTTAAGGCAGCTGAAAATGAGTGGGTGAAGTTAAGGTGAGTTAGGGCTAGAGTCTTAGAAGCCACCAAAGCCCACCCATTTGAGACTGCCCACTGCCAGCATAAGTCAGACAGAAAAGGTTGCACGTGGCAGATGCAGAAGTGGGGAGGGAGAAGGGTTTAGAGCTTCAGCAGAAAGCTTGGAGATAAAGTAACTTTTTACTTGCCCGTTCACTGGCAGAAGTTCCCACAACGCTGTTATGCAGCCAGATTTATGCTGTTATGTGGCCAGGTTTACCATCCAGGTTTACCGGTGCTTGCCCCTATCTGCCAATGTAGGTGGTAAATGTATCTGATCCTTTGTCCCGTGGCTGCAGCTGAAAGAAAAATAAAAAAAAAATTAAAATAACAAACTGGGATCAGACTTCAATCTTGGGCGTCCCCGAGAGTGGAGAGAGATCTAAGAATCAGCTCAAGTCACCAATCCTCTTCAAGGGAACGTGAGGGCTGAGGCTGCGCTGCAGCTGGTCCACCCAGCAGACCCCAGACAACATTTTTCTCCTTCTCAGGAGCAAAAATGTGCCTGCCATTGCCAGCACAGCCTGAGGACAACCCCTGGGGTGTCCGTCCCAAAGAATATAGCTCAGACTACAGCTGCGAGAATGGCAGACTTACTGTGAAGTATCATGGCAGTAGCAGGGTAGGTGTATAGGGGTCCAGCTGAGGCAAGGGATGCGCATGCTCACAGTCTAGCAGTCCAGCTGGCCGGGCGAGGAGGAGGTGGCAAGCAGCAGCAGTCAGTAGGTCCTCAATTGGTGTATCCGAGTCTGAATGGGACCAAATGTTGGTTAAATCAGCACTGCTTGTGGCTGGCCGCCACCTGCAGAGGCCAAGCTGATGGAAGAGAGTGCCGGGGAGAGTCAGGAGCCATAGTTACCTTTTTAGAGCTTTATTGAGAGAGAGAAGGAGAGGGGGTGAGAGAGAGTGTAGCAGGAATCTTAAAAGGTTCTTATTAATAATATCAAACCTGAGGCCAGTTATTGGGGTGAATGCTGGAAGATCAGAGACACAGAACAAGCCACAGCTACCTCACCTCACCAGTTCCTTAGCTGACCCTGTTTCCTCAGACTGGAAGCTTCTGTGTCCTCATCCCAATGGCTCTCAGCTGAACTGCTGCTTGAAAGCCTGAATGCTTAACCAGCCAAATGCTTAACCAGCCAAATACTTCTAGTTTCTGGTCTTCACGCTTTATATATCTTTCTCTTTCTTATGTAACTCCCTGGGATTAAAGGCGTGTGTCACCATGCTGGCTGTATCCTTGTACACACAGAGATCCACCTAGCTCTGCCTCCCAAGTGCTGGGATTAAAGGCATGCACCATCACTGCCCAGCTTCTGCTATGGTTTGCTCTGACCCATTTTCTAGACACCATTTTTGGCTCTGTATCTAGTGGCTGTCTGTTCTCTGACCCCAGATGAATTTATTAGGGTGCACAATGTTTTAGGGAACACAATACTACTATAAGAGAGAGACAGGAAGAGAGGGGGGAGGAGAGAGGACCAGAGACAGACCACATGGAGGGAAGAGAGCAGAAAGAGAAAAGGGAGGGATGCAGAGGGCCCGCCCACCTTTTAGGCTGGGCCACATCCTAGGCTGATTAAGGACAGAAGAACCCTTAAAGTGAAGACATCACTTTTTTTTTTCTTCACACAAAAGTCTAAATTCACTAAAAATCCTGACAAAAAATAAATCTTAGGTGTATATGTATCTACATGTAAACCTACTAAAATCATCAATGCTTCCATATTATATTGAAAAGGCAAAATTTTAGTTTCCCTTTAATGGTTGAAATGGTGAGAATTTTTTTGTGTGGTTTGTTTAATTTTAATGTTTAGATAATGCTTCAGGCTGCGGGAACATATCATAAGAACTCAGCTGGTTATGGCAAAGTCACTACCTGAAGGGATCAGGGAATTCCTCCAGAAGAAACCAAATCCCAAGGAGTTTTAGGTGTTGCAAGTTATGGCTTGTTATATATCAGCTGATTTCTGTTATGAAAATCATGTGTGCCTTCATAGTTTTCCCAATTGACTTTTCCCTAAGAAGGGTTAACAGTGTGGACTGATCACTCTCTGGACATACAATACACATTGCAGAAATTTGGAGAACAGCCTCAGGGAAGGCTTTCTCTGGATTCAAGATATCTCCCTTAGCCACTCTCAAGGACTACAGGAAACACCACCCAGGTGGGTGCCCAACTTCTGAGGACTAACTATGAAAACAGCCAACGTGCAAGTCCCCTGACTAAAATTCCACAAGGAGACACGGCCCAGATTGGCACCCAACTTTCAAGGACTAACAGTGTGATAGCAGCCCACATACAGTCTCCCGACTTAAGGTAAATTCCACAAGGGGACACCGCCTAGGTCAGGTGGACATTAAGTAATAGGTTTACACAATTTAACTCTGACCCTCCCTTTTTTATACCGGAACTTCTAGGGCACAGGACAGAGAAGAGAAAAGAGAATGGAAGAACTAGATAGGTAAGAACTTGGGAGGAACAAACTGAGATGGGGAAGAACTAGACTGAAGGACTAGAAGAGAGTACTAGAGGAATGAGATGGAAGATAAGGAAGAGCCAGATGGAGAAGTACTAACTGGGTAAGAACTAGCTAAAAAGGCCCTAAGTGAGGCAGAATTAAGACGAGAGAATTAAGATAGGACTTAGAGGGAGCAATAGATAAGTATAGAGAGAAAATCAGGCAAGAAAGGAGCTAGGCATGAGAACAGAACTGAAGCTGTAAATATAGGATGTTATGCCAGAGGAATTAAAGCAAGTGGACTGTGGAGCTTGGTGTGCTGAGATTCTATTTCCTGAAAATAGTCCTCGCCGTTAGCAGTTCTCTCTCCTGAGCCCCTGGGATGTATAATATTGAAGCTGGTTCCTCTAATATTATACAAGAAGATAATCTTTAATAATCCTTATAGTAACTGGCCGTAGAATAGTATTAGGAAACTTCCTTTAAGTGCCAGACAGTAAATGCTCAAGGTCATCAGGCTAGGATACTGTAGCACAAATCAATTAATCTATCATGTAAGTGAATGAACAATAAAACTTTATTTATAAAAATAAAAAGTGAGTTCATTGACTGCAGGTTGAATCTTCCTGAACCCCTTAGAGTGAAACTTCCCAGTGAAGCATAGGAAATGATATCTTATCCCAGTACTTAAACCCAGGTGGCTGTAAACCACCCAAGATGTCATCTTGAGTGTCTGTACCATCTATTCACACTGCCTGAGGCACATCCCCAGAGGTTAAGATGTAATTTATCATAGTTGAGGCTTGAGTGTACTTCCCTAACTAGGAAATGTGAACACAGAGCCTGGATCATGGTGATGACATCATAGGGAGGATATGTTTGTGTGTGTGTGTGTGTGTGTGTGTGTGTGTGTGTGTGTGTGTGTGTATTATATTAGTTTCTAATATTAGATTAGAATCTAATATATATATATACATATATATATGTATATGTATATGTTTTTTCCATATTCCCAGATGTAATAATTTCACAGCACTTGAAGAGAAAAGGCAACTGAGAGGTGAACACCAGATTTCTTCTTCCACCGTGACTGTGATTCCCATTTTAGTGTTCTCTTCTTTAGATAACAATATGCTCTGGAAGATACCAGAACAGTTACCCAAAGACACTGGATAGTGAATAAGCAGACAGACTGGAGTTGGGGGTCACACAGGAGCCTGGATGAGGATCCCATCACTCAAGGGCTGTCAGTTTTTGAGTATAGTTGTCTGCCCTAGGCAGGGCAGTTGACAACTGTTTTAACCAGACATTATTGGGCATTATTGCTCCCCTTTAATCCCAACACTGGGGAGCAAGAGATAGCTAAATCCCTGGAAGTTGGAGGTCAGTCTGGTCTACAGCTCAAGTTCCAGGCTGTATTACAGGGTAAGATGCAGTCTCAAAAACAAACAAATAAAAAGAAAACTATTGCAGTTATAAACACCAGAGGGCAGGGAATGAGGTCATAGACAAAGGATTGGTAAGGAAAAGACAGAGAAGGCAATATTGAATTCTATCCACTCCTCCCAAATCACTGGCTAAACCATAAATGTGTGTGAGTGGAGATGTGTCCCAGCAGCTGGAGCCCAGAAGACTAAACTGAAATGCAAGCTGCCACTCAGATCTGGAAGACAGAGCTATGAGGGGAAAAAAATCAATTCTATTCTTGGGGACCTATAGTTCATACAGCATACTTTACAATGACAAAAATATCTTCTTAATTGCTCGGTATTTCAAGAATTGTTCATTATTTCACACTCAAGAGAAGACAAAATATATGAGACTAGTCTGGAATTGCTTCAAATATTGGGATAAGCAGAGGAAGATTATAAATAGGTGTAATAACAAGGCTAAAACAATCAAGAATAAATGGAAACCTCATCAGATAAACATCATCAAAAATCAATAAAAGTTATAAAACTTTAAAATTTACAATGAGAAATAAGCATATAGCATAAGTCTAAGGATGTCACAGGTTTAAGGGACTTAGGAGAGAAAAAGACAGTGAACTTGAATGCAAATCAATAAAACTTTCAAATACAAATGACAGAGAAAGAAAATAAACCTTTAAAATATCTTCAAAATCTTATGAGAAAATATCAAAACATCTCGTTTCTATGTCATTGGAGTTTTTAAAATAGGAAAATAATGGACTCAAAGTCAAATGTAGGAAACACACAAGAAAGAGATGGAAGGAGAGATAATCAAATTTTTCTCAAGTGTAGAAAGAAAAATTAGCTACACAGAGAGAGATTAACAGATATAAATAGTATGTAAACATCAGAGCCAAAGTGATGAAAGCCAAAGAGAAAAAGTGATCATTCAAAGCAGGCAAAGAAAAGTAGTCAGTGGCAGGCATGGGACAATGACTCATAAATCCACACATATCAGAAAAAAAAAATGAGACAGAACACGATAGAATGGCAGTGTTCACATCCCAGGAGCATGTTTTGTAGAACGACTTAAGATCTTATGTCTCCCATTAGGATGTGTATAGCCCTGAACAGCCTATTGGATAATTCTACATCTCAGTATAGCATCTCTTTGATATTAAACATTGTCTATCTCATTGAGTGTCTGAGATTAAATGAGTTACTAATGTATGCAAATTGCCCAGCACTTAATACCTAGACCAAATAAGCCCAAGGTTTGTTATTATAATGATCAGATTTTAATATTTATGGTGAATTGAAAGACTTCTACTTGGCTTTATTTAAGTTCCCAAAGATGATTTTATACTTGCGAAGATGAAGAAAATATTGAAGAATGAGAATAGTCAAATCAAATTACATTACCAATAACAACAGGAGTTTATCCAAGAAAGCACAGTTCCCCAAGAATGATTCTTCCATCCCTCTTCTATCTTTCTGACAGTGAGAGTCAAGCCACTTCACAGGCAGGAAAGCCCACTTCTCAGCAGCTGAAGCAGGTGAGCCTCCAGAATCCTCACCTCAGACTCCTGGCCTCCTGACTTCCCACAGTGCAGGTTATCAGCAGTGAAATTCTTAATCACTCAATTTAGTCCAGCTCATAATCCTATCGGGATAACTCAGTGAATGCTGTGGCACAGCAGAACTCAATGTTATCTATTCATAGCCTCATCCTAGATAATCAGCATTGAGCCACCCAGAGCTGGTGGTCATGGTCCCATCCCTGTAAATAGGATGGACACAGAAGATGGACTCTTGCCTCCAAATGTAGTTAGGAGTCCAGGATCATGGTGCCTACCAATAATCTCAGCATTTGGGGGGCTGATGCTAGAGAACCTTTCACTCCTTCCAGGCCAGCCCTAACTACACAGTAAACCTTGTCTGAAAAAAGGGAATTCACAAAAGTGAAATGAGATGCAAAATGGCATGGGGTAACCATGTGCAGCTTATCTAGGTTATAAAAAATGAGTTTTAATTCACCTGACCTTGATCTTATGCAAGGTTCTTGGCTAGCCCTTCCATGATGCATGCAGCTACTCTTGCTTCTTCCCAACTCTTGCTATGTCCCCACTCTTACCATGTAACTCTTGAGTCTTAGTTTCAACAAAGTGCACCAGAGCTTCTCACAGTTGCTGTTTACAGATGTCTACCCTGCATCTTCCATAAGAGTGGTTTCTTCTCAGGGGGCTGGGCAGCAGCCTGAGCTTTTGCATCTTCATTGACCCTGGTTGATACTGTGGCTGTGGATCTGGGAGCCACCAGGCAGTGGGGCATAGAATAAAGATGACTAGCTACCATGCACAGTGTGTGAGGCTGCTGCAATACATCTGCCAATAAAGGTCAGAGTCCTCAGGAAGAGAAAAAGACATAAGATTTATGGATGAGTTAAATCTGCAGTTGTCAATACACGGGGGTTTGTGAATCTGCTGTACAGTTAGCAAATACTGATTATTCCATCGCTTCAACCCTTGAGACTGTTGTCCTTTGCCCATTAAACTGCTGTCACAGCACCTGAAAGATTTTTGCCATTTTCATGTGCTAAAGTAACTTACATTTACAATTTTGAGTATGTACATGTTTATGTATGTATGTTCACGTGCATGCTTTTGTAGTAAGGCTGGAGGTCAATGTTGGGTGTCTTCTTGTATTATGCTCCACTTTACTTATTGAGAAGGTACCTATTCCTGAACATGGAGCTCACTGATAGGGTAGAGAGGTAGACCAGTGAGCCCCAAGGATCTTCTGGATTCTGTCTCCTAGCATTGGGACATCTGGAGCAGGCCTGGATTTTACTGTGGGTGCTGGGGTTCAAAATTCATATCCTCAGGTTTGCATGGCAAGCTCCTTACACACTGAGCTATCTCCCTAATCCACTATCATGTATTTTTAATTGAATTTAGGTTAAGTCAATTTTGCAATAAAGCCTCATACCCCACCCCCTAAAAAGTTATCAGAAATGCTAGTAAACACTCTTTTTTCCTAACAGATTAAAACAAACACATAACTGCTGTAATTAAAATGACATCCCCTTTCTTCCTTGAAATATTAGCATGTACTCTACTAGTTGCATGCATTCATTGAAGAAATGATGGATTGATTCAACTCCATGATTCATTGAAGAACAAAGATAAAATGGATTCTCTGTTCAGATAACCTAAACTCTATGGAGAAGTAGTTGCTTATATGTGTGTACACCTGCATTCACAGGGAGTTCAGGGTCATTAAACCCTCAATGGATGCTGACAAAAACTCTTTGCATTCTACCAAGAAAAGTGAATGCAATGGACAGAGCACACTTGCATACACACACACACACACACACACACACACACACACACACACACACACACACAAAGAGACAGAGGGAGACGCCACAGGATGGGGGAGTGTCACACATGACTCATTTAGCTCCGCAGGACCCCCTTGGCCGCACTGTTCACTAACTGATGTGTCCACTAGCTAACTTCCACCACTAATTGATTCATATTCTCTTGTGGAGACTTAGTTTCTATCAAGTTGAGTGCTGCTTGACTCACACCCATTTAGTGTGAATGGGAATTGTGAAGTGTGATGTTTAAGTAATTTGTTCAGGGAGATTTATGTGCACTGACACTCCAAGACTAGCAATAAAATTTACTTTGAATCAGAGGGTGGAGTCAGCAATTGGCTGGCTGGAATTAGCCATAGAGATTTTGGAGGACCCAGATAGGGGGGCACAGGAAGTTATAGGGAGGAGCTTAGAGAGATAAGCAGCGTTTTTTTATTTGGGAAGTGTAGAAAATTAGGGTCAGCTAATCGTTCTTCTGCTATTCTTTGGACTTATCACATTTTTTAAACCCCAATATCTGACTCCTGAGTTATTGATATTAGAATAACTTAAGTAAATGTATCATCTAGCACCCAGTGTGAGATCAAACCCACAATCCTGAGATTGAGAGTTTCAGCTCAGTAGTGAGGTGATTGCTTAGCATGTGTGAGGTTCTAGGGTCAATCCCTAATACCACACCACATGTAAAGTAAGAAGAAGGAGGAGGAGAAGGAGGAGAAGGAAGAGGAGGAGGAAGAGGAGGAGGAGGAGGAGGAAGAGGAGGAGGAAGAGGAGGAGGAGGAGGGGGAGAAGGAGGAGGAGAAGGAGAAGGAGAAGGAGAAGGAGAAGAAGAAGAAGAAGAAGAAGAAGAAGAAGAAGAAGAAGAAGAAGAAGAAGAAGAAGAAGAAGAAGAAGAAAATGAATCATCAAGAGAAAATGTCCCAAGTAAAAGAGTAAATTGGCCTAATGTTATAGCACACTTCCAACAGGATAAATTTTCATAAATATTCCCAAATGTTTGTTTCTGCTATTCTCTACAGACTTATAGGGCAAATGGTATTTTCCTAGTCCCAATTCAATTAAAACTTAAAGTTGGCTTTGGAGTTGGAGTGTGGCTCTCTCCTTCTCTAGACCCAAGTGTGCTTGTTAAAGAAAAATCCAAAATCTCTGTTTCATGTCAGCAGAGCCACCTAATAAGGGACAGAAGAAAAACAAAAATTAAGGGACTACTATATTACCACTAATCTCATAATCCTTTGGTTTTATTTTGACTCTTTAAAACTTTTCTGAAGGTATAAATACTGTCTCAAAATTTATAAGATTATTATATGTATTTAAACTTTCTAATGTGATATTAATAGTCACACAGAAAACCAACTAATTCTAGAAATAGCCTTCATCTAGCCTCTTGTATGTGATTTCAGGCTTGAGTCTGGAGCAGGTAATGAGGAATTAAGCTGTGTACCCCAAATGTATTTAGTAAATTGTGATCCTTTAACCTTTTGAGATCTGCTGCATATGACATTTAAAATGTTTTAAGTTTTCTGCAATGAACCATGCCATTCCTGGCACTGACCTTTGAGGTCTCCAAGGAGGTAATGGGGCCCTGCAATGACAAATCTGCCTGGATTGTGGTAATGCCATTAAGTTGGCAAACACTATACAAAGACCAGCTTCAGACTATAAACTGCTCAGGACAACTTCAAAATGGTTAACTAAGATGGTCCATCCTCATAGACTATTCTAGCCAGGACTTCAATAAGCCCTGCATTTTCCCATCACACCAAGACTGGACAACAGCTAGCTCTACCAGGACTTGACCAATATCCCAATTTTCTCCAAGTCTCTTAAAGATGTCATCACTCATGGTCAAGGATAAAACTAAGCAAAGGAACTTAGATTCATAGATCTTATTTTGAAAAGAAAAGAGGAGAGATATAGGAATGATAGGGAGAAAGGGTAGGTTATTGAATCTACCTTTAAACTGAAAAAGCAACAACTAGCCTCAAATATTTTATATTGGTATGGATACATTAATATATGCATATTGGTACAAATTTAAGGTTATTTTTTAATACTGTATATATATTTCTAGTTTTGTTTAAGGCATTGTACCTATGAAGCTTATTTAACAATGCAATATAAAGTCTAGTCCTTAAAATATATTATTATAAACTGCTTAGGATAATTAAGAAATGCAGGTTAGTAGTTAATCATCTGTAGCAATCAAATTTGTGGCCATATTAGGTACATTTTTCAAGGTCAAACAGATACATTTTAAATAAATAGATGGTCTTCAAACACTTTAGAGACCTACAGAATATGGCATTTAAGATGTTTTAAAAACATAAGCCTTTTCATGACAGTGAAACATGTCTGCTCCTGGAAGCACCAATTTACTTCAAGAAATGGTAATAGGCATTGGAGAAACCTCCATATGGAGTTTGCTTTCATTGTGACAAAATCAGCCATTGGGCAAGAAACTGTCTTTACCTCAGCTGCTGACAGTATGCTGTCCAAATTGGACAAGCAGGACAGAAAAGAAGGCAACTTTCAAATCTTACCAATACAAGGTAGGACAAGCCTTAAAAATTCCTGCTTCATAGAAAAGTCTGTCAGATATTCTAGTTCTGGAGGCCAAAGATGGATGCCCCAACATTACAGAGGAACCCTGGGTGACTGGCCAGGTAGACAGATATCTCTGTCATTTCAAAAGTTTTGGAAGCTCTTTGCTCTGCACTTCCTGTTTACTCAAGTAATATTTTATCTTTCTCTGGTCTCTGATGGAGTTGAAGACTAGATAGTTACAGTTTTTCTTGTTACCAAATTCAGAAAAGAAACTCACAAAATAGATGTAAGGTGTATAAGGTTGAGAGATATAAAATCTTAATTTGTTTATCTAAGAAAATGTTTTAATGTCTAAAAAGGTATTTCTAAGTTGGTAATACAAATTATGATAGAAAGTGAATTGGGTACAAAACTTTAGACTCACCAAGATAGGATAAATAATAGAGTATTTTCTCCAAATTTGCCAAATACAAATGGACTGTACATTGTGAATGTAATTCTTACTTGCTAATTGTTCTCATTGTATATAGTTTTACTATGTTAGAGTTAAAACCTTTCTTTTCTATTTAGACAGAAGAGGGAAATGTTGCAGGATATTTGTTGCAAGACACTCTGCAATTGCCAGTAAAGTTTACATTGAATCAGAGGACAGAATCAGAAACTGGCTGATTGGAATTAGCCATAGAGACTTCAGAGGATGACGATGTGGGGGACAGGAAAACATAGGAAGGGGCTTAGAGAGATTCATTGCCTTTTCAGTCTGGGAAGTGTGAAGAGTTGGGGTTAACTGATCATTCATCCTTGCTGCTCTTTGGATCTATCAGGGTTTTTCCCTCTGATATCTGACTCCCAAGTTTTTACTGATATTAGAATAACTTAGCTAAATGAATCAGTAATTGATAAAACAAACCACTGAACGTACTAAAATTTCCCTCAAACCAGCATTCTATAAAGACTATAACATCTTCCTGGCATGTGCCCGAAGGATTTCACATCCTTTGCTACTTCACAGATATTTATTCTATGCTCTTCATTGCTACTCTAGTCACAATAGCTAGCAAATAAAAAACCTCTATATTCAACAGGTGAATACATAATAGAAATGTGGTACATACACACTATGGAATACTATTCAGCTGCAGATCAATGGAAGGAACTAGAAAAGTTCATGTTGAGTGAGGTGACTCAGAAAGACAAACCTGTATGTTTATGTTTTCTCTCATCTGAAGTCTTTAGCTCCAACTCCTTGGATATGAGGATATGGAGACAAACAGAGTAAGATGAGTTGTGAGAAGGGTGGCTAGAGAGGAGAATGGCAGGACACAGGTAACATGAAGGAGAAATGGAAAAATGGGGAAGGGAAGTCAATATACAAAGAAATAGAGGAAAAAGCAACACTGAGGATATTTAATAAAGTCTCAATTAATCTTTATTTACCTAAAATTGCATATAGTATGTGTAAGTGAAGCTATGTCACTCAGTCTGACAATGCTCCCCATCAGTCATAGACTAATAAAAATGCCAGTACCAGGCATGAGAAACCTGTTTGAGTTGTTGGTCAGGATAGTCCAAGATACTCTAAAAACAATATAGTTATTGATATTGGTGTTGTTTGCCTCTCACAGTTGAAATTAAGTTCTTATGGCTGAAGACATCACAGACTTTGGACACAGAACTCAGATAATCTTAGCTGGATCCAACCTGGAAGACTCCTTCCTGTGCTCTAGCTTCCATAGTACCAGAAAGTGCCATGTAAGCTGCCAAGGGAGGGAAAAATAATCAATATTGCTATCTGGCTGTGATACCTATAAACCACAACAATGACCAGCATGACAAGGTATCCCTAAAGTTGCAGAAGTGGCACTCCTGTGGGTAGTAACCAACAGCCCTCTAATTGGACTTAAGGCCACTTAACAGGGAATAATTTGTGCATGGCACTATAAACCTAGCCAACTACCTAGGCAAGTGAGGTCATAGACCTTAGAGGAGAACCTACAACTGTCACTTTAACTTGCTAACACATAGGGGGAAATCTCATCAAGTCCCATCACTAGTCAAAGAGCTACGAGCAACCAATAACTACTCAAAGAGGGAAAATTATTCTCTCCCAGAAATGTGGCTCCTATTTGGTTACACAATACAAAGTAGTTAACCCTAAAACCATGTACACACAGACAACACCAAACAGACTCACTGGGTGGTATTTATATGTTCATGCATATATATATATATATATATATATATGAAACAATAATAATTTAAAGGAAAAGAAGCCAACAGTTGGAGAGACAGTGAGGAGAATGGAAAGGGTTAGAGGGGGAGGACATGGGAGGAGCAGAAAGGAAGAAGGGGAGGGAAATTGATGTGATTATATTTTAATAAACAAATAGGTAACAAAGACTATGAAAAGGCAAATCTTTAATGTAGACAGAAATTAGGATTCTCAAAATACAAATGATCCAAATGGTCTCAGTCACTTTCTGATATGCTCGACAGTGTATATTTCTAAAACATTGAAATTAGCCAGGAAATGAGAATTTAAAAAATTCTTGGGATACCCACAAACTTTACAATTCTCTCATACATATTATTATGGGACCAGAAGATTATCTTAAAGGCTCATGTCCTGGCTTCCTTCTGTTGCTATGATAAAATTCTCTGCCCAGAGGGACCTTGAGAAGGGGTGGGATGTAAGTGCCCCCTCTTTATTAGGTGGGATGTAAGCTCCCCTCCTTATTAGGGAGTCCATGAAGCCCATTCTCAACCCTGATGGATGCCGGACAGATGCAGAACAGATAGATACCCTTTGGCTTCTAGCAGGCCTTCTAACCTTGGAATGTGAACTCCCATTCTGTGTGTTCCTGGAGAATGAGCAACAACACAGGCTCTCGGGCAAAGTCCTCCTCAGTTGTTTTCTACCTTTGTTTTTGAGACAGGGTCTCTAGCCTTCAGCAGAAGCTTGCCAAACTGTCTAGACTGGCTGGTAATCTAGCCTGGGGGATCCACCTGTCTTTGCATTCCCAGCTCAGGGATTCCACGCACAGACCACCACATGTAGCTTCTTGTGTGGGTGAGTTCTAGAGACAGGGCTGAAGTCCCCATGCTTGCATGAAAGCATCTTACCAACTGAGCCATGTCCCCAGCCCTCTTGTATAATTACATACTTTTAAATGGATTTTGGTTTTATTTCAGAGATTTGCGTTTCCTGCTTGCTCAGTTCCATGGATAAGCTCCCTTCTGGTTTCTTACAAATCCTAGAAAGCTCCAATCAAATCAAATCTCAGCATTAAAATCACATGGGTGTGGATGTATTTTGGAGCAGAGCACCCAGCTAGCTTGCTCCTCTCTCGCTCTCTCAATTACTAAGCCATCCAGGGCAGATGTCAGGGGAGATAGGTTTTTCCATAATGGATAGTGTCTTTCTTATCAATACTGTTCAATATCACTTTCTGTGGGAAATTCTCCAACTCACTTTCCTCAAAGAAGTTAGCAGCTCCATTTAACTTGATCCTGGGGACAGAGCCAGGAAAGGAGGCAGTTTATAAGAAAGAATGAATGTTGAGTCTACCTACAGATTAACTGATGGAATGTGTGTGTGTGTGTGTGTGTGTGTGTGTGTGTGTGTGTGTGTGTGCATGTGTGTATCCCATCCAGATGCGATTTCTTGAGGCATGCCATCAATATCCTGGATTTGTTTCATTTATAACAAATGAAGATGTCCTGACTTATAGCTGAGTTTTTTTTTTTCCCATAGGTGTGTTGTCCAGCTTCTCCTTCCTTTTTCAGGGGAAAACGAAAGCCAGAGCTTAGGGCCTAATTGACGGGGGCTTGAACACAGTAGTTCCTTTGGTGTCCCAGTTGGCTTTCTAAATTATTACCTCTGAGTGAGCAGTCATTTATGACTCATATCTTCTATCCAGTTTTACATGTTGCTAACTTTTTCTGCCTTGGACACTTTTAAGTCATATTACCAGTAAAGGGGCCATTGTCTTTTACAAATGCTTTAAATGAGCTGGCATCTCCCAATTTCCAATGCATTGAAGGAGGGTACTAAACAAATGGGTTGCTACCCAAGTCCTTCTCAAGACATGTTTACGTGTGTGTGTGTGTGTGTGTGTGTGTGTGTGTGTGTGTGTGTGTGTGCATATAGGGTATGCATTATGCATATACATTTACACACACATCGAATAGACAATAATTTAGCCCCATGGCTTTCCAAGTCTGAACTGTGACCAGGCCCTGTGAAATTCTCCTGTGAGCTTGGTAGTAATAAAGAGACTCAAGCCTGCCCACAATGCATAATCTACACCTGACTGCCTTATTCAGAATATTCAGAAGTGCTGACTTAGACATGCTACAGTTATTACACACATGGGTACATGTGAGTAAGACTATATGTCCCCATGTATATGCACTTGTCCACATGTGTGTGCACATGTTCACATGTAGGTGCACATGTCCATATGTGTATGCATACAAGTGTCCATGTGAAGTTCAGAAAAAAAAATTGGGTACCTTAATTGCTTGCTTTTCCACTCTATTTTTTGAAAAAAAGTCTTTCACTGATCCTGAAGCTTACTGATTTGTCTATACTGCCTTACCAGCAAGCCCCATGAATCTGTATATCTGTCTCCCTGGTGCCAAAATTCCAGGCATGGGCAGTTGCAGCAGACTTTTACATGGATGCTGGGAATCCAAACTCAAATTCTCATGCTTTATGGACTGAAGCCTCTTCCCAGCGCCTATTATTATTTTGATGCTGAAACTAGACCTTCAACAAATAACAATGACCTAAATATCCCCAGCTCATATCTCAGACCTGTTTGGTTCTCCTTCTGATAACATCAGGAAGGATGAGTATATCTTAAATAGAATGTCATTGCTGTCTCCAATTAACTGATGAAATACGACATTGGTGCCAGTGGGGCCTGGTCTGCAGATGGCAGCTGTGTGCTCTGGCCTTGTCCCTCACTGTCACTCCATGAAGGAAGCCATGTGAGTCTGTCCACATGTGGGCATGCTTCCAAATTGTAATCAGTGTTTACCAACCTACCCACCTAATGAGCTATGATGAGTGTGGAAAAACTGTCGGATTCAAATGCATTTGGTTTCTGAAAACTGGGGATGTGAGAACACATACAATCTAAAATAAAGGTCTGCCTCCAAACAGAAAAAAAAATTAAAAAGGTTCAGAGGAGTGTGGTCTTTTTAGGTGAGACCCTGAAAGAATTATAATCACTGTAGCACCCCCAAAGTGGAAAGTAACTCCCATGTACCATTTTTAAAGTGGTTTTTCATCATCTCTCAAGTTTTCCTCAAAATCACCCAAGTTAACCTCATCTCCTTCAAGACACCTATGAAGATCAGACAAAACAGCTCATCATGTAAAAGGTACTTGCAGCCAAACCTTATAACCTAAGTTTGATCACATGATGGAAAGACAAAACCAACCACTAAAAGTTGTTCTCTCTTAGTGTTCACATTATGGCATACTCCCTACACTGTCATCAAATAAATAAGTAAAAGCTAAATATAGATAGATAGATCATAGATATATATACAAAAATAAATATATTTCTATTTATGTGTACATAAAGATACAATGAATAAGTAAAAACTATATACACACATATCAAAGAGTACAAGATACTTTTAGGAGATATATTACTGAGCTATGCAAAACAGTCAGCCATAGATAGTAAAACACAGGGTTTTGGGAGGAAAAGGGACCTATAGTGTCTTTTCCTTATATCTTGCATTTAAATTCTGGGACCTGGCTTAAGTCTCTACATGCAGAAATAAGAAATTTTATAGCTTTTCTTCCCTCTCCATGCCTTTTGAGAGACAAAATTCTCAATTGTGTGTGTGTGTGTGTGTGTGTGTGTGTGTGTGTGTGTGTGTGTGTGTGTGTGTGTTTGCCCATGTCTGTGTGTTCCATTGGGGTCAGACTCTCCAACTTGCTGGTGCTTGAAAGGAGATTGGCCTCCAACAGGAGTGCATTAACAACAGAAAACACTCAACCGCCATCCCCTACCCTCCATTGTTCCCCCTACACCCAGTTTGCTCATGGAGATTTCATCTATTTCTCCTTCCCAGGACGATAAGGGAATGGGATGGTCCAGCTGGAATAAGGACAGACTGGGAGAGCAAGGAAAGAGATAATATGATAAATGAAGACATCATGGGAATGGGGAGAAACAGGGTACTAGGGAAGTCCCCAGGAATCCATAAGGATGACTCCACCTTAGACTACTACTAATAGTGGAGAGGGTGCCTGAACTGGCCTACTCTGGTAATCAGATTGGTGAATACACTAATTGTCATCATAAAGCCTTCATCCAGTAACTGATGGAAGCAGATGCAGAGATCCACAGACAAGCGCCAGGCTGAGCTCCAGGAGTTCAGTCAAAGGGAGAAGAGGTATTCTATGAGCAAGGGGCATCAGGATCATGATGGTGAAACCTATAGAGACAACCAAACCAAGCTAGTCGGAACTAATGAACTGTGGACCAATAGCTGTGGAGACTCCATGGAACTGGACTAGGCCCTCTGCATAGGCAAAACAGTTGTTTAGCTTGACCTGCTTAAGGGGCCCCCTGGCAGTGGGATCAGGATCTGTCACTGGTGCATGAGTGGGCTTTTTGGAGCCCAGTGCCTATGGTGGGACACATTGCACAGCCTTGATGCAGGGGGAGGGGCTTGGACCTGCCTCAACTGCATGTACCAGGCTCTGCTGACTCCCCATGGGAGACCTTGCCTTGGATGAGGTGAGAATGGGGGGGGGGGGATTGTGGAGGGGAAGGCTGGGAGGCGGGAAGAGAGAATTGAGGGGGATCTGTGGTTGGTATGTAAAATGAATAGAAGATTTCCTAATAAGAAAAGAAAGAAAGAAAACACTCAAGCACAGCTACTGGCATATGACCTGGCTTGGGCAGCAACACTGTTTCTGTTTTTGATTTTCCTGAAGAATTTAATTCACAGGGCAATCAGACATTTTAACCTGTGAGGAGAGGAGGATCCTATGTTCAAGGAGGACCACTTTCCCTGTTTCTCTAGTTGCCAAACGCCTTCGGGAGAGGCAAGTAGCAGAGTTGATGGCCACAAGTGTCTCCCGCTTCAGGTGGTTCAGACCTTGAACAAGAAGGAGGGCAGACATTCTTGTATTTTGAAGGGTACAAGATACACTTAGGTAATGAACACTAAAAAGAAATATGCTGGATGAAAAGCTGCATACGTTAACCTCTAGCTATGTACCTGGAAGAGTCCAGCCTAAGAAAAGTCCACTGAAAGATGTAAAGAAGACATCTACATAAAATTCAGCAAAAGCCGCCCATTTTTAAATTAAAGTTTCATATGGAGTTATTTGTGTGTATATCAAAGAATAATGACTTATTAAAGTTAAACATTTGCATATGCAACATATATAATATCATACAGTGATGCCCCATTTCCAAGTCCACCAGATGTCTAGCATAGAAGTGACCTGGTTCCCTCATGTCCTCTCAAAGACCACGTTGAAATTGTTCTGAAGGTCCCAGAGAGCTAATGAGAGCTTTCTGTTATTTCTGAGATATCTTAGTGCATTGAAATTGAGTAAAGTGAGAAAATCAGCCACGTGTCGTCTAGGAAGAGTAACCTGTATAACTCTAAAACAAAGAAATGACCCTGATGTGCCAGAGAAAGTTTGGGCCCTGGAAATTATGTGTGCAGGAACCCACATAAATTTACACAAATGCATTTATTCTCCTCCATAAAATTAAAAAACACATTCTCTAAAAGCAGAGACAGAAAGTCATTCAAGAACTCTGACAGGAAAAAGAAAAAGTTACCCAGTAAAGCAAAATGGTGTAAACAGGTCAAATCCTGGAACAGCTTGTTGGTGTTTGAAGACTATGCAAAATCAGGGGTAGTCTGGGACATCACAGCTAGAAAGTTAGAATTAAATTCCACACTGGATTTTAATCCAAGCCCTCTCTGTAGGGACACATTGCACCTTCAGTGCAAAGGACAAATTTGAGAAATGTCCTCAAAGAATGTAGGAAAGAAAACACTAATGTAAAAGTGGTTTGGGGCTCTGAGATAGTAGAAGAGGTGGAACCAGAATTCTAAGTGTGCAGACTAGAACTCACTTAAGAACTCCTCCATCTGCCTAAAGAGATGGCAGTGGTGTCTCCTCGGCTTTAGGGGAATTTGCAGTCAGAAGGTCAGTAAGTATATTGTATGTTCAGAAAAAATAGAGAACAGAGAATTATGACAAAGTACATATGAGTATCATCTTTAAATTATAAGAAGAGGTAGAATATCTCAGGACTTCTAACAAGGGGAAAAGACAGTTAATAAACTAAGACAATGCAGGCATCTTTAGAATTATTACAACACTCAGAGTTGTATCAAAGCAGGCTGCTGAGATTGAAGGGATGTGTAGTTAACCTAAGCATTAGCACATGCCCCATCAGTACTCACCAATGAAGGTGATTTTCAGCAATCAGGGGCTTAGGGAACCTAATAATCTTAGAAAATGGTACTAGGTGAACACACTTCACTTAGTGAGTGATGATGTAAAGTTAGAGGCTTGGAACCAGAAGGTGCTAATGTAAAATGATTAGAGGCAGACATAGAAGCCAGTCAGGCATAACATTGTGACTCCATGATTTCATCAATCAAGACATAGGACTAAGGGCATAGATAAAAAGTTGACCTTGAATGATAAGGTATGATGGGGAGGTATAAGAAAGAGAAAATAGAAGCTAACAGTCCATGCTAAGAATAGTGTGTACCAGAAGGAGATAGTTATGTAATAAAAAAGGGCCAACCTAATATGGAGTATTACAGAATTGTTCTTGCCAATGACAGAGTAAATGCTAAAAATATAAGCAGTGTGATGGTTAATATTATCAGCTTGATGAGATCTGGAATCATCCAGAAGTCAAATGACAGGCCATGTCAGACAGAAGTTTCTACATTTGGTTAATTCTTCAGAGAAGACCCACTCCCAATACAGGAAACACATCTTTATAAATTGAATATAGTCCCAGACTGAATATTAAGGAAGAATGGAGCTGAACACAAACATTCATTCTTCTTGTCCTAACTGTAGATGCAACACAACCAGCTGCTTCAAGCTTCTGGTGCCATGCCTTCAGGATGAATCACATCCCATCTCAGCTATAAACCAAATCAAACTGCTCCCCATCAGTAGATTCTTTTCAGATACTTGATCATAGAAGTAAGAAAATAACTACTGCATGCTCACAATAGAGCTACTCATTATAAATAATCAACAGCAATGATTCACACACAGAAATTAGAGGAAAGGAAGCAGTGAGAAATATAAAACTAGGGGCTGCAGAGATAGCTCATGGGTTAGGAGCATGCCCTGTTGTTACAGGGAATCCAGGTTTGGAGCATGCCCTGTTGTTACAGGGTATCCAGGTTTGGAGCATGCCCTGTTGTTACAGGGGATCCAGGTTAGGAGTATCCCCTATTGTTACAGGGGATCCAGGTTAGGAGCAGCCCTGTTGTTACAGGGGATCCAGGTTAGGAGCATCCCCTATTGTTACAGGGGATCCAGGTTTGGAGCATGCCCTATTGTTACAGGGGATCCAGGTTAGGAGCATGTCAGTCCCAGAGAGACATACCTTCTTCTGACCTCTGTGTGCTCCTGCATGTGGTACACATACATACATTAAGTCCCACATCATTACACATAAAATAAATATATAAATGCAAAAAAAAAAGAAAATGTAAAACCAAACAACAAACCTTATCATAATTCTACATAACAAATGACAATGGGTAAACTCTCTTACAAAGATGAGGTATATTTAATAAAAGTGCATCTACTATAAGATTTTTAAAAAGACAATTAACTGACTCCAAAATGATCCAAATAAAGTAACAAAGAAATGGAAATTTTATGAACAAGCCAATATAGAAGAAGTTTGTATTTTTATGTATGTGTATTTGTGGGTGTCTATGTACATTTCCATGTAAATGCCCCTGAAGGCCAGAAGGTAGTGTCAGATCCCCACATGTAGTCTTGAGCTGCCCAACATGGGTATTGGAAGGAGATTTCAGTTGTCTACAAGAGCAGCAGACACTCTTAACCACGGAGCCATCTCTCCTCTCCAACGCAAGCAGAACTTTAATATTAGTAAAGATTCAAGTGACAATGGAGTGCATGGGAAATAGGAGCGATTGTTTCTTTACTGTGGGAGCACTAGTACTCCCACACACAGGGCAGACATCACACTTTACACAACAGTATTACCTTTAGTCATTCGTGAAAAACAAAATAAAAGTGAAATCTATCTCCCAATTTCAAAACCTATAGTCAAGAACACAAGAAAATATTGAAATAGAGACATTTAATTCTACACGTGCCAGTGTGCATCCATTCATGAGTCAAACAAAAATTTTGGAAATACTTTCACATGGCAGTGGACCCTGGACAGTGGACTCAGACAATGACCCCTAAGTTCACCATGTTGATGACCTATTTTGTGCCAAATGCAGGCATATTACAAAAGAGAAGACCATGAAAGGACATGGTGAGGAAGGGAGAGAAGGCCGTGATGACAAAAGCCTAGAGGGCAATTCCTCATTTCTTACCAGGCTACCGGAAGTTTCTTTCATAAAGTGCATTTTTGTCGTGTTGGGTAATGAATAAAACACTTCCCCCAAATACATAAAAACCTGGTGATTATTTCTATTTAAAAATCTCTCAAGATACGATTGTTTATTTTTATTTTTTTTTAAGATTGCGGCTTCAGAATTGCTTGTTCTAGATCATAGATGGAGAAGTCAGCACCAGCTTCCTAGACATCTCCACGGCATCACTGACATCCTCTCTCTTTCCAGATCACAGTCCAGGTTCCCAGAAGGAGGAAAGCCATTCCATACACAGAGGTGAAGGTACCACTCTCAGAATCTGCCTGAATCTCTTACTCCTGACGAACACAAGAACAAGATCTGTGTGCATTCTGCAATCGCCAACTATAAAGCTGTAGCAGGTTTACTTGGTCCTTCCCTTGGCCCTGGCATCCATGCTCACTTAACTGAAAATAGGGAACAAGACAGAACCTTCTCTTCATGCCATGAGTTAAACTGAAACTATTTCAGAGCTCCAGATTTCACTCGTAGATGTTGACTAACAGAATGTACTGAGAGAGTAAGATGGGTAGCAAGGCCTTGTAGCCTGCAGCATGTTCATCTAGTTGACAGACAGCCTCTCTCATGAAAGAAAGGTGTGATGGCTATTCTTGGTTGTCATTTTGATTTCATCCAGAATTAACTAAAACCAAAGTGACTGGGCACACTGGTGAGAGATTTTTTCTTAATTGAATCATTTGAAATGGGAAGACTCACCCTAAATCCAGATCTATCAATGTGGGAAGACCCACCTAAATCTGGGTCACATTTTCTGCCGGCAGCTTATATGAAGGACACAGAAGAAGGAAGTATTTGCTCTTTGTCTGCTTGCTCTCACTGGCAAGTCCGTTCTTTCACTAGCATTAGAACCTACTTCTTTGGGATTGAAACATATACTGAAGACCAGTTGAGGCATCCAGTCTCATGGACTGAGTAAATACTGGGCTCTTAGACCATCCATCAGGAGACAGCCATTGTTGAAATAGTTGGACCATAACCTATAGAACCTGTAAGCTATTCTAATAAATCTCATTTGCATATACATTCATTCTATCTGTTTCTCTAGAAAACCCTGACTAATAGAAAAGACCAGGTATCCATGGCACATGTGCTTCAGTCTTAGAAGATGAAGATGGATTCTTTGCTGATTTCCCTTGGGTCTTCTTAGAGATTATCATCTTCAAACAATGATGACTTATAGATTTCACTTACAGACTTTGGATTTAGAAGAAGCCCTTGAAGTGGGAAATTCCCCACAATGGTGGGAAGCTTCCTGGCCACCCTACACTTAGGAGCCATGTGTGGCATGTATGACCATCTTGTTTATAACAACATTGTTGGTCAAGAGACATTGAATTGTATATGGCTATCTTCTTCCAAGCTGAGAAATGCTTTAGTTTCTAAGCCTGGAATTTTGCTTTATTTAAAACAGGGAACTTTAAGAACTGTTCTGTGTTCCACTGTGATCATTTCTGGTGTTCTCTTCATCTCTTATTAAGACTCCCTGTGCCTTCTTCAGAGCACACTGTGACTGAAGCCTTAATTAGCCTTATAGCTCTTCAGACATGCTACTTTCCACAAAGTTCCGACATTTAGGGAATGTCAGTCACTTGGAGTTCTCCTGAATAAAAAATTTATATTGAACATCCCACCAAGGAATTTGTGTACATGGATTAAGAGTGATGGTGGTACTGAAGACTAGAGGAGGTAGAAAAGAAATAATTTAGCTTACTATTTTTATATTAGACAACACAGGGTAAATTGCATTCTGAATTAGTGAAGCATATAATCATAATTCCAAACCCGGTTCATTATCTTACCTTCCAAATTGTGTCCCAAGTAATCAGATGACATCACACTATGTCCAGTCCTTAGCTCAGTGCTTGGCCTGAGTATTCTGTAATGTAGCCCTGGTTGTCTGCACAGGGAATACACCAAGCCCTGAGCACTGAGGTGGAGGCAGAGGGACTGTGAACAGTAGCCATGTCCCTATGCTCTGTCTTCTTCTCTCTGTCACCAGACCCCACACACTTGGATGGATGAGACGATCATCGGGGAACAGATGGTGTCATGGATGCCTGAAGTTTCCTGTGTGGTCAACATACTGGCTCAAAGATGCATGGCTAAAATGCAAATGAGGCCTAAAAGAAACGGCTGTTTATTAAGCAGCTGGCACGTACCAGGAGGGTGCCTGTCTTGTTTGTACCCGTAAGTGGAGCAGGATACTTCATACAGAATTGATGTTCAATAAATATTTAAACAAATGAATAAATGTATGATTTTTTTTTAGAAAAAAAAAAGCATGTATATGTGTACTTATTTAAATGTGACTGGAAATATAAAGGCCAAGTGCATGGAAGTACACTCAGTGAATGTGGGCCCAAATCTGGCAGCTTATCCTTAAATTTTAAAACATCATGTTTCTATGTTTCTTTCTCATTTCTCTATTGCTAAGACCTCTTTAGACATCCCATAATTTCTACTTGACTCTAATCATTCACAGTAATGGAGATCGTATAGTCTCCCTATAAAAGCCATGTCAGAACACAAGTCCCCCATGTTGAGAACCTTATGGAACAACTGTGTCTTTTGGTATTTGGCCCAGTTCCCTTTGGGATGTTAATGGTCTCATTTCCTCAGCTTACAGAGGGGAGCTTTGGCAAGAATACTGCTTAGCACCGGCCAAGGTGACCTGTGGGCTACCATCCCAGGGCTCTGCTGCTGGCATGGGAGGCCCAGCCACATGCCTGGCATTTGAGTTCTGTGTGGAGGACAGGCAGCTGCTTGATGCTCATGACCATTTATACTCTGCTTCATTAGGACATGGACTCTGAATGTCTGAGTCATCCATAGACAAGCTCTCTGCCAGCTTATACACAGTCTAATGCAATGGAGAAAGCATGGATTCATCTTCTTCTTGGCCATAGATCCTAAAAATACTAATGTTGGTCCTTCTTCTTTCCTATAACAAATTGATGCAAAAAGCCTTACAGGCAACACCAGCTCCAAGAACCAATAGATAATTGGAAGCCCTTGGGGTGTAACAATAGCCTCAGACTAGACAGGGATGGTGGGAAGGAGTGCAGGAGGTCTCTGGAGTTGGGAAGCTCTACCTGATGGGAGAGACTTGGCTCGATGAGTACAGCAGTCGTGAAAGAAGTCAAACCTGCCTGTCCCAACTTGCATGGAGCAGTCATAGGATGTCAGCACTCTGCCTGTTTGCCCTCTCTTTTCTCCTTTCTAATTTTCACTAACATTTGTTAATCACACATGATAACAGGCTATGACATTTCATACATATATAATGTATTTTGATCACAATCATCCTCCTTGTCCCCTTACTCTTACTGATATCTTACCTCTTCGCAAGTAGTTATTCTTCTATCTTCATGTCTTTTATTTCCTCCCCTTCCTTCCTTCCTTCCTTCCTTCCTTCCTTCCTTCCTTCCTTCCTTCCTTTCTTCCTTCCTTCCTTCATTCATTCCTTCTTTCTCTCTCTCTTTTACTTCTTTCTTGCTGAAGCTATATATGGTTGAATGTTAAGGGTTAATAAAGAACTGAGTGGCTGGAGAAAACCATATCTAACACCATCCTGGTCAAGGAAGTGTCTGGTTTTGACATCAAGCAAAACAATCAGACAGATTTACCATTTCCTCATCCTGGTCTTCCTCCAGGTCCTGCATCTCTTTCTTGTTTTCATATCCTTCCAGAGAGCTTGTAGCCTCCCTTGGCTTGCTTCCTATGGTGCACAAACACCACAGTCTTCTATCTGCTTCTGTCTCTTCTCTAGGGCTGCCTCCAGCCCAGTCACAGTGGGGACCCTGTGGCTGAGTCTCAGTTGCTCTGGAACTCTCCAGATGAAATTCCAAAGGCTACACTTTTATTTGCTTTTCCTTATGGTCTTGACATTCAGTAAAAACACAGGAACAAAACAGAGAAACAAAACAAAATGGCTGTTTACACTGTCTCTTTTTACTCCTCTGAAAGGCTCCATTTTCTCTTAGCACAGGTCAAAGGACCCCATTGTATCATTAATTTCCAATACTCCCTCCTTCCTTTTCCCACCCAGTTCACCCAGCTGGGACACATGGTGTGAGGACCCTTGTATGCTCTTCTATGTCTTTCTGTGCCATAAGGCATATGCAAAACCAGCATTTGATAATTTGGGCTCTTAAAATTCTCATATAGAAATATATCATCTATGTTTCCCTGCAGCTGACTTTTCTCCATTCTTAATCAGTAAACTCATCCAGGCAGATATATATAGTCCCTGGTGTTATATGATGAGCATAAAGATTGATTTAACTGCTCCAACTGCCTAGGTGTCTCTTCCTCATCAAAGTCAAGGGAAAGTGTTTTTCATTATGTATATGAATGTGATCTGTGTGGTATGGACATGGCATGTGGATGCAGGTGACCACAGAGGCCATCAGAGCCTCTAGAACCAGAGTTACAGGTGGTTGTGAGTTGCCTGACATGAGTTCTGGGACCCTAACTGGAGTCCTCCACAAGAGTAATATGTGCTCTTAACGATTGAGCTATCTCTCTAGTCCCAACGTGAACTCCAAGGACCAAGAATGTCTAAAGGGGCCACTAGCTACTTCGGGCATATTTGCTTCCTAAGTTTTCTGGCATTCCCTCCTCCTGGAACTACTCCTGGGCTCTATTTGGAAACTTCTTCCCCCATTTACCTCCTTCCTTCTGGCTTAGCCCCTCCTCTCCTGTGATGACATCACCTGACAACAGCCCTGGCAACCTTAATGACTTGCAGTCCTATGCCTTCCTCTGAAAAGGCTGATTTGACATCTCCAGCTCATCTCTGATAAGTGATTTCCCCTGGAGTTGTGTTTCTATGTGTTAGTTTGTTTCATGCAATTCCTTTTTCATGTTTTAATTTGCCTGGAGCCTTACTCCAAATCCCTCTATGAAAAAATTTAAATAAAATAAATCACAAAATTTTCCTTGGAAACCATTCAAGGTGCTGGGATGAATACCAAGTTGGAATTACAATTGTTTTTCTCTAACCAATGTGAGGAACTCAAGGCTCTGCAGGCCACCACTTGGTCTTGTGACTACAGAAAATAAGGTATTTTTTCATATCCATTAGCAACTTTGAATCTTCAAAACAATAAATAAAATTACTCCTGTTTGCCTGACTTTTATCAAAAACCATACTTTGTCATTATATCTCAGTAACCTCTTCAAAAGGGACCAGAGAGGCTAGTGTCTAGGGCAGTAAATACAAGGCTAATTTCCAAAGTCTTGGTGAGAGACTCAAATTTGAAACTATCAATTGTCTTACTCTCCACATAAACTCAAGAGAGGGTATAGAATTAGTCATTTGATGTGGAATGGGCTTGATGCAGGACACACCTTCATAGACAAAGAAGCTCAACTTATTTTCAGAGCAGAAAGTGGCTTCGGTAAGATTTTAGCTATGGAGTAGGAACTCCCACCTTAGATAAACAACAAGGATAATGTGGAGAAATGGCAGAAAGTATAAAGAAAAATCAGAGTCTTGACCCCAAGGAAGGCACAAAAGCCCCAAGTCATAATGGGGCCAGGATGAGAGATTAAGGCCAGAATTAGAAAGCAAGAAGTGAGGTCTTTGGAGAAAAGAGAGTCAGGGAGGTAAAGACACCTCTGGAGACACCATCAAATGCCAGAGTGGTCAAGGTCTGAGTCATTTCCATCTTTTGAATATTGCAGTATTTTTAACATCACATCACAGGCCAATCAGAAGTATAAAACTAGCAATACTGTCTAATGTTCCCTTTAAACAAGTCAGTGCCTTTGACAGTAGCTTGACAATGCTATGTAAGTGTGATCTACATGAGATTTTTGGATCTGAAAAAGAAGCAAACTGATTGCTTCACCAGTTCCTTTAGGATAGGATGCTTTCTCAGTCAAGTTGAAAGTTGAATGCCATCTCTTTTCAATCCTGTCAGTCTGAAATTGAATGTGTGTGTGTGTATATATATATATACTTATATATTATATTCTTATATATAATTATATATATATATTCTTATATATAATTATATATATATATATATTCTTACCCAAGATTAGAAATCTAAACTTGGGACCTTTAACAAGTGTGCAATGTGGTCTTCCTTTTCCTGGTTCCCTTGGTTGACACAGGACAGATTTTAAGAATCCTAGCAGGTGAGCTGTGTTTATCAAGGTGATGAGTGTGGGTGACCTGCAGAATGACAGTCAACATTCTGAACTTATAAAGCCCTCAAAAATCAGAGTTAACATTTCTGGTGCACCTCTGATAGGTAAATTACCTTGAGACATGTTTTATTTATGTTTTTGAGTGTTGGTGTCTTTTATCTCCTTGCATGTAAATCCTTCATTATGTTTTCTTTTTCTTGGAATGTAATTTTCATAACCACAGCAAGACTCAAAGAACAACCTGAGGAATTATTTTTTTAATCCAGTGGGTTCAGATGGATATTCTGAATAAATTGTTCTCAAATGTATTAATCTCCCAACATGGCAGCATATATGAATCAGCTTCTCCAGGAAGTTGGCAAGAGGCTTCATGTTTTTTTGTTTGAAGCTACCCTTAAAATAATTTCCAGGATCTATCTAGCAGACACCACGAGGGACATATCAATGTTAGCAAAATGAATAATGCACTGTTTTTAGCAGAACTTCCCTGTGTAAATAAATATATTCCTATTTTAAGGCATTCATGGTAAGGAAACTTAAGCAAGCGGACAGGAAGGTAAAATAGAGGAAAAGCAATTATCCATTACAGAACCTACCACTTGACATCCTTAATATATATAACTGAAATATTTATAATAGGTTTTTACATTTTACTCATATATACACACACATACATATATATGTGTATATATATACATACACATATGTATGTGTGTGTGTATACACACACACACACACACACACACACACACACACACACACACACACACACACAAGTGCAGTGCCAAAAGAAGCCAGAAAGAGGCATCAGATCCCCTGGAGCTAAAGTTTCAGCCACAAGACATGGGTTCTCCAGCAAAGTAGCAAGTGCTTGCAACCACAGAGCCATCTCCCCAGCCAATCCTTAAATATTTCTAAAAAGTGCTTGTATTTAAGTTTTTTACAACACATCTTTTAAAACAAATTTTGAAGTCAGCTTTTAAACTCCTACCATAACTATGTGCTATTCAACTCTGATGGTTTGAGATCATGAACCTAGTCATCACAACAGAGAAATTATTATAAACTTAGCTCACCTTCCCCATTGGAGAGGGAATTTATACCCTTTTATTCTAAACTAATTTACTTTGGATTTTGTACTAGAATTCATTTTCCATGGGTTCATGTTGAATAAGCAAGTGAAAAAGTTAAACTCTAATGACTCAAAATCTAAACTTGCTGAATTAAATGGTATGGCTGGATGCTCAGATGAGAAGAATTTTTTTCTTACTCCACATCTTACATATTTTTTCATTCATGTTGGATCTATTCCTTCATTTCCACACATGACAGAAGGGTCACTGATGAGTCCAAACTTGCATGCTATCCATTTACCAACCAACTAGATGGTGTTTTATTCTTAATCCTTTCACCAAGCAGGATGGCCACGATCTCAAATGGGTTGCATTCTCCTCCATAAACTGCTCATTGTAAATACAGAATGAAACACTTTGAATGACTTCACTGGGCTCACATAGAGTGAGGATGGAGCAGAGGGAAAGAAGAGGGTAAATGTCTCCTGGAGGGAGTAAGAGTTCTTTCCCTAGAAGAAAGAAGGATATGCTTTGGGTGTGGGAAGATAACTTCATCTGTTCATGACTGGAAATAACTATGCTGGCTTTTCATTCATGCCCCATATTGCCCTCCTCACTCCTTCCTGGGAGAAAGAGCTGATTATAAAAAACACATTGACAAAAACACGTGTTCAATAGAGCAGCAGAGATGCCTCGGTGTGTAACTGTGCTTGAGTCCAAGACTGACCACCTGAGTCTAATCCCCAGGACTCACACAGAAGGAGAGAAACAATTCCTGTGGGTTGTTTTCTGGTCTCCAAGCAAGGGTCATGGCATACACATTCATACCCCTCAATTCTTCCCCTCACAAACAAAATAAACAAATAAAATTAAAGAATAAAGGTTGGACAGGCAATGCATGGATGGGATGTTTGCTAGCACTTGGAGATGAGATGGTTCTGATATCTAACAGAATTGCTTTCCAGTTTGGGGATCACATCATGTTAGCTGACTGATTTTGGAAGCAATTGCTACATAGACTCCTACTTCTTCTCTTGCGAACTGGGGATAATAATATAGGGGTTTGGGAAAGGAAAGATGAGGACATACATAATTTACATAGTATGAATATTGGGTTTGAAAAAGCTGAATATAATTCTGCTAAAATACTATCCTATTAGTAGCAGAATTATTAAATATAATTTAGTTGAGGGTGAATATTTTAGTATTAAAATATATTTATCTTTATGTGGCCAATAATCCCATTTAATACTTGTTGATCAGGACTTAGGCATATCCAATAAATTGTAATACAATATCAGGGTGGGTATGTTTATGAAATAAAATGAAAGTCATTATTTAAGGAAATTCCCTATTTGAGACAATTTTCTTACTGAAATATGTACCATTTCAATGTTAGGAATGGACTGGTAATTTTCTAAATAGGGATAAATATATAGGGCAGGTACAAAAGAATGATCTTTTATGCCCATAGACAAATAATATTTTATTCTTTCTCTTTCTGTTTATCCCAGGCTCAGGAGGACTTACAGATAACATTGTGGTAGAGTTTCCATTTGTATGTATAATATAAAAAATGAATACATATTAAATCTGTTGCTTTCTGGCTCCTGTATGTCTCTGAAGCATGTTGGGTGGTGTAAGCTCGACTGTGCTCTGCAATTACAAACAAGCTGGGTGAGATAAAAGCAATGAACGTGTGTGCATCCTGATAAGCCACCTGTTGGCAAGACCTCTAGTGTTGTTTGAGGAGAAAGATTGGTCCAATAAACACAGATAATTCTTCAACCATTGGGTTGACATTGAATTTCCTCATGCATAGAATTTCTTTGGTTCACAGGCAAAAGATGAGATTCCAATGATATTCAGCGCATCTTAATTGGATGCTGAATGACACAAGCTCTGTAACAGTGAGTGTCCTCCATTAAACACAGTTCAGACTGGTGTTAAATAAGAAAAAAAAAAAACTATAGCATATTCAGATCCTTCCAACACCAAATACCGATCCTGTGCAGGTATGAAATACCAATGACTGGATGAGAAGGGATTGTGTATTATACAATCTAGGACTCCAGCCCACCAATGATGCCACCACATTTACAGTGGGTCTTCCAACCTCAATTAACCCAATCATGAAACTCTCTCTTGGACACCTAGGTTTGTTCCCATGGTGATTCTATATCCCTTTGTCCTGGTTAGGGTTACTATTGCTATGAGGAAAAACCATGACCACAGCAACTTGAGGAGGAAAAGGTTTATTTGGCTTAAGATTCCAAAAAGCCAAATCATAGTTCATCATAGAAGGAAGCCAGGACATGAACTCAAACAGCAACCTGGAAGCAGGAGCTAATGCAGAGATAATCGGAGAGTGATGGAGAGACCATGGAGGAGTGGTTCAGGACCATGCATGAGTGCAGGCTTGTTCACCATGGCTTGCTAAACCTGTTTTCTTACAGAGCCCAGGGATAGCAAAACACACAATGGGCTGGGCCCTCTCCCATCAATTACTTATTATGTGGATCTTAAGCTGTGTCTTATGGAGACATTCTCTCAGTTGAGGTTTCCTCTTTTCAGATGAGTCCACCTTGTGTCAAGTTGACACAAAACTAGCCAGGACATCCCTCGGGTTAAAAAATCAAGATTTACCATCACTGGAGTCTCCAAGGTATTTGGGGAAAGACTATCGCATATGATTTCCAGAAGCAGCAGCTGCCAATTGAGATATTCACAGAAGTGGTGATGAGCAAGTCACTGTCAAGAAGCCTGGACTGTCATCGCACACAGTGGTAGACCAGGACAGAGTCACAGTGGAAAACTCATTAGCTTATTAATCAGTCTAATCTTACGTGCACCTTTCTCCAAATATCCTCTACCTCTGTCTCTTTCAAAACCAAAACTGCCTCAGCAAAAATCCTAGAACACTGCATAGAAAAATCCCACCCCCAAACGAACACCTTATTCCTCGATGTACTTTCCTGAAGAAACAACTTCCATTTTGGCTTTGGTTACAATACAGTATGTGCACTCACGTTATTGTTACATATAATGTAAGAATATCAATTGGGTTCATTCTTATGGAATTATTTTCACACTAAATATGTGTATGTCTGTGTGGCTGTGTGTTAAAGGTGCATGTATGTACCTGTGAGCATTGAGGTCAAAGACTGCCATCAGGTTTCCTCAAATGCTTTCCACATTAATTTTCTGAGACAGGATCTGTCAGGGAATCTGGAGTTTACCAATTAGCCAGACAAGCTGCCCAGTATGACTCCCGGGATCAGTACATAAGGGGATCAGAACATGATCGATCACTTTCCCAGTGCAGGGGTGACAGCTGCGTGCTACCACAGGCAATTTTATTATATGGATGTAGGAGATCAGAACTCAGGTCTTTGTGTTTGCAAAGCAAGTACTCTACTCCCCAGCTCCACACTTTTGAGTAACTATCCATGCTGAGACTGCCTTGTGTAACTAGAGCCTCCAAAAACTATTCCACAGGCCACGGGGACTGGCACCATGACTCATGTCTTCATTGTGAGTCCCCAGGGCCTCATCAGCACCTGCCACAGGGTAAATACTTGATAAATGTTTGTTGAATGAATGAAAGAATTAAGTAATTAATATGCCATGTTTATCCTTTGCTTCTCATTTTCTCTTCACATAACCCCTGGAGGAAGTGTACTTGCATTTGAAAACCACTGCTCAATAGGATGCAAATTGGAGCCAAGGCCCAGAGCTCACGGAGACAAATTAGAGAAACCATTTCTCCTCACTCTGTGATTTTATTAGCTGAATTATGGGTGCGGTTTGTGTCATGGATCAGACAGCTCAGGCTTATAAGTCTGTGGACCCAGAACTCAGCAATTACTCAATTAATATGATTAATGAAGGCATTAAAAAGAGCACTGCATGGTCACAGAGGGCCTCGTGTCTCAGAGTCATGGAAACCACATCAGCTCTGCAGAGAACGAGTTCATTTTGTGGGAATCACACTCTAGAGGATGCCTAGTTCCCCTCCAGTGCCTCCATATGTCTTCTGCCCCTTGTTTCCCTTCTGCCTCCTGGAGTTGCTCACTATTTTTGCAAATTGTCATTTCTGGGCATATTGCATGGAAGCTGTCACTCTGAATTAGCTCTAAAGTCTCAACTATTGGGGAGATAATGTTATTTCCATTCTTAGGATACTATGATGAAGCATGAGCTAAGCGTGGGTACCATGACCTGCAGCGGGATAACACAGTCAAGGGTGGAGGAGGAGAGTTGCTAACTTTAAATATTTGGGGCTGTGGAGATGGCTCAGTGGTCAAATCAATTGCAGCTTAAGCACAGGGCCTGGAGTTCAGATCTCCTGAACACTTACAGATGATGCAGGTAGGAATTTCCAGTCTTGGAAGGAAAGGGCAGGATGTGAGCTCATTAGGCAGACTAGTCATGTCTGCTAACTCTGGGCCTAAGAAACACTGCCTTAAAGGAGAAGTGTGGAAGGAAACTAGAGGAAGATTCTAGATATAAACCTCTGGTCTACATGGGCACCTGCACACACACACACACACACACACACACACACACACACACACACACACAGGTATATGCATACACATATGCACACAAATACATTGAAAAGAAAAAGTAAAATAATTTTTTTTTCTCTCAGAGGGAAAAAAATACTTTCTAGGTTAAAAATCACCTTAAAGAAATGTAATTACCACTGCCAAATTCATTGTGTGAGGCCACAGTCAGCATGATATGCAAACCATATAAAGACTCAACAAAAAAAAAGGGAATTACAGATCAATCCCCCTCATGAACATAGATGCAAAAATACTCAATAAAGCAATCACAAACCAAATGCAAAAATACATCAAGCATATCATCCACCATGATCAAATGAGCTTCATTCCAGAGATGCAGGGGTGGTTCAATACACAAAACTCAGTCAATATAATCCACCATATAAACAAACTGAAAGAAAAAAACCCACATGGTCCTCTCATTCGATGCTAAAACAATCCTTTCAAAATCCAACAACCCTTGATAAAAGTCTGGGAGAGAGATCAAGGATTCAAGGGACATACCTAAACTTAATAAAAATAATGTATAGCAAGCTGATAGCCAACATCAAATTAAATGGAGAGAAAATCAAAATGATTCCAGTAAAATCAGGAACAAGACAAGTCTGTCCACCCCATATCTATTCAATATGAAATTCTAGCAAGAACAATAAGACAACCAAAGGAAATAAAAGTGATACAAATCAGAAAGGAAGAAATCAAAGTATCATTCATTATTCACAGACAATATGATAGTATACATAAGCTTCTACCAGGGAACTACAGCTGATAAACACCTTTAGTGAAATGATTGGGAACAAGATTAACTCAAAAAAAAAAAATCAGTAGCTTTCCTATATACAAATGATAAATGGGCTGAGAAAGAAATTAAAGAAACAACACCCTTCACAATAGCTACAAACAATATAAATATCCTGGTGTAATTATAACCAAATAAGTGAAAGACCTGTATGTCTAGAACTTCAAGTCCTTGAAAAAACAAATTGGAAAAGGTATCAGAAGATAGAAAGATCTCCCATGCTCATTGATTGGTAGGATTAACATAGTAAAGTGGCCATCTTACCTACAAAAGCAACCTACAAATTCAATGCAGTCCCCATTAAAATACCAACGCAATTCTTTACAGACCTTGAAAAGACAATATTTAACTTCATATGGAAAAACAAAAACTCAGGTTACCTAAAACAATCCAATACAATAAAAGAAATTCCAGAAGTATCAGCATCCCTGATTTTAAGTTCTACTATAGAGCTATAGTAATAAAAATAGCATGGCATTGCCATAAAAAAGACAGGTGGATCAATGAAATCAAATGGAAGACACAGATGTGAATCCACACTCCTGTGTACACCTGATTTTTAACAACCAAGCCAAAATTATACAATGGAAAGAAGAAAGCATCTTCAACAAATGGTGCTGGCATAACTGATTGTAGAGGTGTAGACGATGAAAATATATGGATCAACCTGCACAAACTCAAGTCAAGTGGATCAAAGACCTCAACATATAGCCAGTTACACAGAACCTGATAGAAGAGAAAGTGTAAAATAACCTTGAACACATTGGCGCAGGAGACAACTTCCTGAACAGAGCACTAATAGCACAGACACTAACAAAAACCATTAATAAATGATACCTCATGAAACTGAAAAGATTCTGGTAAAGCAAAAGACACCATCAATAGGACAAAGCAGCAACCTACAGAATGGGAAAAGGTCTTCAGCAACCCCACATCTGACAGAGGGCTTTTCTCCAAAATATATAAAGAACTCAATAGACATAAAAAACAAATAATCCAATTAAAAAATGGAAGTACAGATCTAAACAAAGAATTCTCAACAGAAGAATCTCAAAAGCCAGAATCTGGAAACAACCTAGACATTCCTCAGTTGAGGAATGGATAAAGAAAATGTGGTACATTTACATAACAGAGTACTACTCAGCTGTTAAAAACAATGATATCAGGAAATTTGAAGGCAGATGGATGGAACTAAAAAAAAAAAAAAAAAAAAAAATCACCCAGAGTGAGGTTACCCAGACCCATAAAGAGAAACATGGTATGTACTCACTCATAAGTGGATATTAGCTATAAAGTAAAGGATAACAACCCACAGACCCAAAGAGGCTAGGTTGTAGTTAGAGTTTTCCTGCCTGGCACACAGTCAGGACAAATCTCTCTCACCCGCCAGTCCCACAGTCACTCAGACCCAACCATGTAAGCACACAGAAACTTATATTGCTTACAAACTGTATGGCTGTGGCAGGCTTCTTGTTATCTACTTCTTCTATCTTAAATTAACCCATTTCTGTTAGTCCATACTTTGCCACATGGCTTGTGGCTTACCGGTGTCTTTACATGTTGCTTCTCATGGCGGCGGCTGGCGGTGTCTCTCCCCAGCCTTCTACTTCCCAGAATTCTCTTCTCTCTTGTCCCGCCTTATACTTCCTGCCTGGCCACTGGCCAATCAGAACTTTATTTATACAGACTGATATCCACAGCACTAGGTAACAAGGAGGGTTCAATGGGAACACTTGGACGTCCCTGGGAAGGGAAAATAGAAGAGATTTCATGGGTGGAATGGGGGAAGGCAGTGATGGAAACATGAGGGATCAGGTGGAGGTGAGGTGAGGGAAGAGTACTCAAAGAGCCAACTGGGAAAATGGGGCATTTCGAGGTCAGGTAGAAACCTGGTGCAAGGGAAACTCTGGGAACCTACAAGGATGACCCCAGCTAAGACTCCTAGCAATAGTGGATATGTAGCCTGAACAGGTCATCCCCTGTGATCAGGCCAGACTTCCAGTGGAAGGACTGGGACACAAACCCAGCCACATAATCTTTACCTACAGTCTGTCCTGCCTAAGGGATGTGCTGGAAAGGCTTGTGAGGCATAAGGGTGGTGCAGAGATTGTGGGAGTGGTCAAGTGTAACATGAATTGGTAAATGGTCTTATTAATAATTAAAAAAAAAAAAAAAACAGAGCCTGGGATGAAAGCTGAAAGATCAGAGGAATAGAACAAGCCAGCCACAAGTTCTTACTATTGGGAAATCCTCAGTTCAAGAGAGCTACTTCCTGTATACTCACACCTTATATATTCTTCTGTGCCCTGCCATCTTACTTCCTCTCTCTGTCCAGCTACATCATTTCCTCTTTCTTCCCAGCTCTATTACTTCCTGTTTGTCTGTACAGACCTCCAGGCCTCTATGGTTAACTAGTACTGGGATTAAAGGCATGTGCCACCATACCTGGCTCTATTCCAGTGTGGCCTTGGACCCACAAAGATCCAGATGAATCTCTGCCTCCCAAATGCTAGGATTAAAGGTGTATGCTACATTTGCCTGACCTCTATGTTTAATATAGTGGCTGGCTTTGTCCTCTGATCCCCAGGCAAGCTTTATTAGTTAGAACACAAATAAAATATCACTACAGTCAACCAATGACTGGTCCAGCCTGAGACCCATGCCAGGAGAGTGGGCCCACCCCTGACACTGCCTGGAGCACCAGGATCCAGAGGCTGGATGGCCCAGAGACCTAGGATAAAACCAAACAGGACTGGAGGAAAAAAGATCTTTATAATGATGCCTAAAAATACTCTGCTGTACTCATAGATTGGTGCCTAGCACAATTGTCATCAGAGAGGCTTCATCCAGCAACTAGTAGAAACAGATGTAGACTCACAGTCAAACATTAGGCTGAGCTCAGGAAATCTTGCTGAAGAGAGGGAGGAAGGATTGTAGGAGCCAGAAGAGTCAAAGACATCACAAGAAAACCCACAGGATCAACTATCCTGGGCTCATAGGAGCTCACAGAGACTGAACTGACAACCAGAGAGCCTGCATGGGACTGACCTAGGCCCTTTGCGTATATGTGACAGTCGTGTAGCTCAGTCTTCTTGTGGACTCCCAACAGCAGGAACAGGGGCTGTCTCTGACTCTTTTACTGGCTTTTGATCCTACTCCTCATATTGGGTTGCCTTGCCCAGCCTCAATATACTGGGAGGTGCTTAGTCTTACTATAACTTGATATTCCATGTTTTGTTGATATCCATGGGTGGGCTGCCCTGAATAAAAACAGAGGAAGAGTGGCTAGGAAGGCAGAGGGGAGGCGAAGGGAGGAACTGAGAAGAGAGAAAAGAGGGGATATAAAATAAATAAATAAATACTCCTTAAAAGAAGAAATGTAATTACAAAATAAACTACTCAGCAGGGTCCCTGTACAATTGAATGCCACTTGGTTGCTGGACTTGATGAAGTAACCCTCCAACCCCTCACACCCTCCAGACAAGTAACAAGAATGGAATGAGCAAATTGGTTTTCATTTTATCCTTTATGATTCTCCCCCATTCCACATCTAAAATATGTCCCTCAATTGAACCCAATGGATGGCAAGGAGTTAGTGATTTATAATTCTCCAGTGAGAGAGCAGTTTTTCATCTGATGTGGATCTCCAGAAGTCCTATTTGAATATCTATAGGCATCCTGCAGACAGATCTAGATGGGGGGAGAGGTACAAAGGCTCAGATAATTTTGTATGATCAAGGAAGTTCAAAGGCAAGTTGGTGTCCCCAGGAAAAGCATGGGAGAAAAGAGGCAGACCAAACCTGTCTTACTCAATCAGAGAGAGGACACAGACTCTGAAAATTAGGGACAAGGACAAAGGATGAGGAGAACCAAAGCTGGCAACTCAGGATTGAGCTGGAAGGGGATGTCTGGAAAGAGGTATTCAGGTGCGATTTATGCATTTCTGAGGAACAGTTGGCGTTGAAAACAGGTGCCCAGACCTCCTGCCTGCTTCTCCATGGAAAGATGTAAAGGTGAACAACTGTAAGGACAAGGAGCGGGAGAGGTAGATGAAGGCAGGCTGCACTGGGTGTCATCAACACACACTGTATTAAAGTATCTCCCAGAGCTCCCATACTAATATGTACACTTAATCCATGTCATTAAAAGTAATTTAAAAGTAAGATGTAGGAAAAGCACTCTGGAAGATGGATATTTGATAAGAGGCCATCACAAGGTAAGAAGTTTGGAGATTTCTCCAGGAAAAACACAGAAAGTATTATGAAGAAAGCAGCCACAGTAGGCAAACCCCAGTGCTCTCCTCAGAGCGCAAACATGGAGGGTCAAGTCATGACGCTGTTAGTGCCACCTAACCTGGATCATGTCACATGCTGTTAGTGCCACCTGACCTGGAGGATTCGAGTATGCAGCTCAGAGCACATTGTGAGCTGTGAACTCTGCCCACAATGAGGAGTGAAGAAAGGAAGGAAATCATCTATATTATAGTTAAATCAACCTACAGCCATTAGCAGGAGGCAGTCAGGATGGTAGATGGCAATGAGAGCTGAATCTCTTCACTCCTCTCCATTCTCACACCATCTGTGATATGACATCATGGATTCCCTGCCCTCAACCTGCTTCTTCATGAGTAGAGTAACCCACTCTACCACCATGAGAGATTATGGCTACATGGTTTGCTTTGGCTAATAGAACAAGGCAATGAGGTTAACATGCCATGTTAGAGCACAACCTGAAGACACCCTGTGTGATTCCATTTGTCTCCTGCATCTCCATCTGCTTTAGGGGTGGATTATACCCTGAACAATATTCTAAGTGATCACTGAGCCCAATCATCAGTCTCGGAACTAAATACATTACTTTGTTGTGTTTCTGAGATTTCATGGTTGTTACACAGCAATAGCTGACTTATACAATATATAAGTGTCCTAAAACATATGACTAGCCAAACCAGAGTCCACAATTACCAGACTTGTTATGAAATCATGAAGAATAGAGGAATGGAGATTTGGGAGTGGGGAGTCCCAATGAGATTGTATACTCAAACCAGAGAGACTAGATTAAGGAAGGACAGAGGCGCTGTGTGGATTTCCTCTTCTTTTATCCTGGCTGCAGGCAGGGCTGACCTGATACTGAAAATTAATGTCAAAAGAATTTACGCAACATTTTCTGGGATTGTTTTTGATGTAAATCAATAATATACCTACTATGCATAAAAAAAGGAGCTGACTGCCTTGGAGAGCATGATAACACCAAGCAGAAATGGACAGCGCTGGTCTTCAAAAGCAACGATGCTCATCAACTGAGATCGCACAGACCATGTGGATTCATGCTTTTGTGTTCTGTCGGCTGTTTTAAGCAGAGGACAATGGAGTCCGTTGCATCCTGTATGTGATTTAACTATGAAAAGAAAACTTGATACCTTTTGTGAAAATGAAAATTCTCGGCTAAGCAAAACTCAGGTCCTAGCATGTATGCAGCTTTCTTTAAAAAAAAAATGACAAAACAAAATAAACACAACAAAAAACTTAAATATGTCCTTCAGTTAGCTAAGAATCATGCATTCACGAGAAGCCTGATGGTTCTTTTTAAAAATTAATGAAGTTTTACTTCACTTCTAATATATCAAAATCTGTTAATATTGGGGCTAAAATATGTCTCAGTAGTTAAGTGCACTTCCAGAGGACCTGAGTTCTGTTCCCAACACTCATATTTAAGGGCTTATCATCACCTGTAACTCCATTCCCAGGCATCCAATACCTTCTTCGGGACTCCTCAGGCAACTGTACACATGCATACATACATACATACATACATGCTTTTATAAATATATGTATATATATACATATGTATATAAAACCCAACATAGGCACACACATACACATAATTTAAAAAAATAAAATATATCTTTAAAACAATAAAAATAAGTCTTTTAAAAGACTCAGTAAGGCAGGGGAACCACAAGTAGAGCTGCGACCACAGGACACCATCTTCCATTGAGATACTGTAAGGGGTTACTTGCATGAGATATTCTGAAGAGTCGCTTTCAAGAATTTAGTAGAAGAATTGGAATGAAAGAAGAAGCAGCTGCTGGCTAGGACAGCCTGGAGCTACTGTCTTTGCCATCACAGTACTGCCTTGGACAGTTAGGAAGAGCTGGAAACAGGGCTCCAAGTGAAGAGAGCTACCACTCTTGCAGAGAACCCAAGTGTGACTCCTGAAGCACCCAAGCCCCAAGGGACTCCAGCTCTTTGGGCTGCCATGAGCACTGCACTCATATGTACAGCCCTCATCCACTAAACACAAAACCACAAACATATCCATATAATAAAAATTTAAAAATATTTGTAATTAATTCTTTTTAAAATTATAATACAATAACATCATTTCTCCTTTCCATTTCCTCCCTCTACTACCAAATGGCCAGCCCTTGAAACACACACACAAGCAACATTATACAGATTAAATGGGTTGCATTTAGGAGTGTGTGTGTGTGTGTGTGTGTGTGTGTGTGTGTGTGTGTGTGTGTATGTGTTCACCTTTTACTGCTTCCATCACCACCCAGTGGCTGCAGCCTGAGGACTTAGCCTTCAACACAAAGACAGGGCGACCAGCAGAACCATTCTAACATGGAGAGGCTGTCCTTGTTTCCAATCCAGTGCCTAGCACATGTGTTCGCCTCTCCTTGCACCAGAGTCTTGTGTTTCTGACATTGCTGCATTCACCTCCTCTGAACTCCATCTCCAAGTCCCGCGAACTGGCTGGTTGTCTTGCCAAGCCATTTGACCAAACAGCCAAAGCCGTTACAGAGCTCTGTTTATCCCCAAGATTTGCTGGATTTGCAGGAGTAAAAATAACAATCAACTGCTTATCATACTCTCTAGGATTCAATCTTACTAGTTTTAGTAAAATTTAACAAAAATAAATGAAAAATAAGGAATACTGAAGTGAATGTTATCTTCTCTCTCTTCCCCTTCTCATTCTCTCTTCCTCCCTCTCTCCTGTCTTCCTCCTCCTCCATCCACAGATTTTCCCTTTATCATCCCCTCTCCTCTCAATAAACATTACATATGCACAGCTGAATTCCCTTTATATCACTTCACACCTTCTTTCTATCTTCAAAAACAACTCTCATCTTTTGCACATACCATCCCATGCCTTGTTCATTATGTCTATTATATATGAATGTATCCACACAGAATATCAAGTTTTGCTTTACATGTTTGCTGAAATATCTACATCATACTTCAAGTGCTTTTGTAAATTACCCTTTCCCAGGCTGACTTCTGTGAATATTTTGCCTATCACAGTTAACTAGGCTAGTACACCTGGTCTAGTTCATCATTTTATGTGAAGAAACCTATTCTATGGACAGAGTACCATTTTATCCCCACACCCCAATCAGGGGACAGTTAGATTCCTCCTGCAAATACTAGAACATTTTCTCACTCAAGAAAACTGGACCTGACAGCATGGGCATTAAGTAATAGTGTGAAAATTTCTACTTTGCTCTTTATACTAAGAACGATACAATCATTTAGATTGACTACTGTGGTTAAATGTGTCTTTTGAGAATTTTCCACAACAAACTAAATTTACCTCCTAGTTATTACCTCCCTTGGAAGTTAATAGAAGGTCAATTACACTATTACAGTGCAATTGATGGAAATGGGCAGGATTTTAACATTTTTTCCCTTTTTAAATAATTTCTTTTGTGTGTGCTAAGTTGATTTGTTTCCTTCGCAAGATTTAAAACTCTGACTAAAGCCAGTTTCCTTTCTTTCTACCCTGGGATCAAATGATTTAAAGAAGTTGTTCTCAACAAGAGGATTCCCCACCCCAAGAGTCAGATGGCAATGTCAGGGACATTTCTGATCAAAGTGATTTGATAAAGGATGCTCCTGCTCCCAGTATACAGTCTAATGTGTAACCACCCAGAATATACAGGACGGCTCACTCCTGTACCCATCTCCAGCTCCTAACAAAGAATCATTGACTCAAAATGTCAATGGAGCTTAAGCTGACAGATTCTTGTGTAAGGAAGCAGATGTCAAAATCTCATCTCTCAAGAAGAACCCTGGATAGAAGTCTTACCTATACTGATCTTGACTGAGACAGGTTCAAAGCAGACAGAGTATTCCCATGTCAGGCAGACATAAGGAACAACTTATTAACCTGGGACTATACTTGTCTTGGGCCGTGCATACACTACCTTTCCCAACATTGTCCTCAGTAACTTGTTAGCAACATAGGACTGCCACTTATGGAGCCTTAGTTCATCCACTTTAAACCATTGAAAACAGTTCCTCCTTTTAGCCACACCTTGATAGCACCCCATATCTATTTTAACACACTCTAGAATACAACCCAGGAACTAAAAGCAGTTACTCAAAGTGACCCAGGCTAGTTTGGGGTGCACTACAATAAGTTAAACTGTCCTCAAACTTGTAGGGAATTTCCCCTATTTATCATATTTTTCATATAACTGGGCATGCACATGATTAAAATCAGATGCATTTTGGGGAAGGGACATATGCAATAAGAAAAGTTCCCTATAATCCAAGCCTGCCAGTCAAAAATAGAGAATCAATTACTCCCCTAGCAACCAAACTCCTCCTCCTGAATCCCATAAAGGCATAGCTGGGGTCCTATATCTCCACTTGCATCAGTCTTAACACAGTTCCTTCCTAGTCTGTAATGTTGGTTTGCTTTTGAATAAAATTCCTTGATACTCTCAAATATGTGAAGGTTTTTATTCCATCCTTGAATAAGAAGTCACAAATCTGGCAACACAAGCCCTAAACTCTGGCCACTGGTAATTTTTCTGGTCTCCCTGGCACTCATGCTCAGCTCTTCCCAACAGGTGACTTCCTGCCACCATTCACTGTAGTAAAATTCTAGCTTCCTTAGGAAGCCTTCCCAGTAAGTTGCTCCAGGCTCTAATGGATGTATCCTTTGGTGGCAGAGAACCATCAGCTTCATTTGCCTGGGAAACACAGCATGTCTCACCTTCTGGAGCTTACTGTCTGCCTCATGGGTGTTCCTGCTATTGCACTGACCTCCTGGGAACAGCAGCAGCTGGTGGGATGCATGGATGAGTAGAAAGGACCTGCCTGGGGCTATTCTGGGAGAGCCTGGGTGCTACTGGACCAACCAGCTAGTCTGCACAACCATGAGCTACATTGATTGAAATCAACTCTCTGTGGAGATGACAGTGGAGCTGTGGCATTAATCATGACCCTGTTCCCTGGTTCAGAAACACCTGCTGCTGAGGAATTGAGAGCAGGGTAGTATGGCAAGCCAAAATGATTGTCCAGTGCTAGCTGGTTCTATGAACCTAGGCAGGTCACCTTCTGAGTCAGGTACATTACACAATAGATAGTAGCCAAGGCCATCTAAAGGTCTTCCAAAATGGAAGCAAGACACGCTGTAATGAACTTCACAGCCTGGGATCCTAGATTGTCAGAGTTCACTGTGTGTAGGAGTTGGATTTTGACTTAAATTGTAGTCTTTGCAGTGCTTCCTTTTAAAGTTCTTTAGACATTGGGCTCAGTGAGACATCACATTTCCAGACTCTAGAATCCTGTTGTCACAGGGGACCAGGAACACAGGCTTCTTTAGCAGCCCTTCTCCTTTCTACAGGTACAAGTTTCTCTCTGGTTCCAGGGCTGTGTGGACTTGGAAGCCCAACTGTGAGGGCTGAGTTCTGCTCCTCCAGTCCTGTGAGTGCAAAGTTCCGCTCCTCCAGCCCTGCCGACTTACATGATTAGAGCCCAGCACAAGCTGGCCAACAGGAAAACACTTCAAGACCTTTAAGGGCTTATAAAGGAGATTTTCTCCTCCTTCACAGAAAATTAAACCCACTGTGAGAGTCAGACTCCAGGGAGTAGCCACAGGCAGCTAAAGGAAGAAAGCAGTGAAGTAGCCACAGAGTCAATCACGCTATGGCAAGCCAAGAATCTGTGATTTTTGTGACACTTGAGTTCCACCAAGCTTTTTCTTTCTTTTCTTTCCTCTTTTTTTGTTGTTTGTTTGTTTTGTTGTTTTGGAAGTGGGGGTAATCAAGAACAACTTGATTTTCCTGCCATCCCCTGTCATGCACTTGACCATAAGCATGCACAGTACCAAGATAGTGTTTTATGTAACACTAAGAATGGAACCCAGGGCTTCATACATACTGGGCAAGCTCTCCACCAGCTGAGCTACATCCCTAGCCATTCATCTGTTTAAAAAGTCATTTGTCTTGTCTCTCCTTTCCTGTCCTCCTCTCCTCTCCTCCTCCCTCCTCTCAACCCTACTCCCTCCCTTGTATTGGGGACTGAACCTAGAGCTCTGTGGTCTTATATATGCTGCACAAGTACTCTACTACTAACTAGTAACTTTTTATTTCTCATTCTGAGACACCTATCTCTTCAGTTGCCTGTCTAGCCTTGAACTTACTCTCAAATCCAGGCTGTCTCCTGCACTGAGCCTCCTGCTCAGAGCTGCACCACAAGGCCTAGTTGTCCATTTAAACAGTTTTCTAATAACAATAGCAAGCTGTGGATGTAATAGGTAATAACTGGAGAAGATATGCAACCGCATTATAAGGGATAAGAGGCAGCTGCTCCAGGAGCGCTTCAAAGACTGAGCATGCTCCTACGAGAGGAGGAATCTTCATCTAGGAGATTATTCCAGGCAGAGAAGAACCTAAGCCAAATCCTCAAATACTAAGAAAAGTGTAAAGGATCTGAGCAAGGGAGGACTGGGCAAGAGAATGTTAGGAGATGAATGCAGGGGAGGAAGTGGGTGCTAAGTACGCAAGTCAGGCCACAGCAGCAGTTGGGGTTTCCTTCTAGGAAAAATGGAATTCTTCTGAAGACAGAGAATGTGGTGGTCTGACTCTGGTCTCCTCTCACCCCATTTGTTTCCTGGATAATTGCTGTGTGCTATAGAGACAATGGACTGTCTAAGGCAGGGCTTGGAGCAGATAGGACAGGCATTGAGGAACAGGAGGCCTGCCTTAGTGAGGGACATGACAAGAGCAATGAGGAGACACAGGAGGACCGTGGGCTCAGTTCTTGGAGCAAGGATGGCTGGGGAGGGTACGGGTTAGAGGAGTATATTCAAGGAGAAGAACAGAACCAATCTGCCCAACACTACTTTAGTTTTCTTCTGTAGTCTTGAATATGGAACCCAGGGTCCCCGATATCCTAGGCAACTGCTCCACCACTGAGTTGCACTTCCAGGCCTCTTCTCTCATAGAAAAGGTCTCACTAAGTTTCTATGGCTCCCCTTGAGCTCACTAATAAGTAGGAGGAAACTTCTCCAGTCCTGCCTTCCCCAGCGGTCCAGAAGAATCTCTCCCACCCACAGTTCCATAGCCGCTTATAAAATAATTACTCAGATGCTTATATTAATTACAAACTGTGTGGCCTAATGGCACAGACTTCTTGCTAGCTAGCTCACTCATCTAAAATAACCCATCTCTATTAACCTATGTATCAGCACGTGTTCCGTGGCTTTACCTGTGTGCCATTACGTGCTGCTCCCTGGACAGCGGTTCAGCGTCTCTCCCACTCTCCTCTCACTGTCTCTCTTGGATTCCCCCCCCTCCATCCTGCCCTGCCATAGGCCAATGCAGCCTTATTTATCAACCAATCAGAGCAACACATATTCACAGCATACAGAAAGACATCCCACAACACTCACTCTGCAACTTAGACAAGCCTTGTACTTGGGAATCCCCCTGCCTCAGTCATTGGAGTATCTGAAAGTGTAGGCCTGCATCACCTGACCCAGTCTCCTGTATTGACTGAGCAATAGAAATTCCAAAAAGAAATCAAGTTCTGTCCAGTGCTGGACTCACTCATCCTGAGAAAGATGCTTAAAGGTGTCCTCATGGATGGGCTGTGGAGGCAATTAACTGTCAAAAATCTAGATCTCCCTGGAGTGTTCCAGACTCCCCCCCTCCCTGAGACAGCACTGTGGAAGTTCTCAGGAGAGTCTGGAAACTGCAGAAGCTCTGAATAGAATTTCTAAGGCAAATACAAATTAGGAAGTTCAGACTCAGAAGGCTTCCTTCAACAGGAACCATTCCTGACAATGGAGTTGTCAGGCTGTCATCAGAGGGAATTCTTGTTTCTCCTCAATTTGCTTCCCTGGAGAAGGCACAGACCCCAGTCTGTCCAACCAAGCCTAGAACTCTAGCAACTCCTGAGCCTGCAGAAGGACTGCATGTTGTAGTGGATAGCTGTGTTTAACATTAGTTGTGAATTGAGCCCTAAAATTTTACTGCCTTCCATAAACATTTATTGTTTTCTGGCTTTCTGACTCTAAGCAGAAAGTGCTAGAGCCCTCTGCCACACTCCTTGAAGAATGGTTGTGTCAAAGCACAGGACACATTAAGCATGTGAGCCTCTGCCTGCAGGTCCCATGGGGGAGAGAGGATTAAATAGAAAGAAACATGAGCCACGGAGTAATACAACTATTTTCACCACTGGCCAGCTAGAATTTTCCTGTCCTTCCATCTTTCCCCTCGCCTCAACAGCTCTGCAGCTCAAATGGTTAATACAAATTCCAGCAGCGTATTTCACTCCCTTTTATCACACAACTCAAACCTTATTACTTGTTCATTGTATTGCCGCTGGGATTCAGATTTTTATGACCATTTTCTCAAATGCCGGGCACTTTATAAATGTATGACTTTTATTGCAAATCAATAAATTTTATCCACCTATTTCTCAGCAAAGGACATACCTGCCTGGATAAACCATGATATTGCTTTTAACTTTTTAATCCATGGGAAATTTTAAGTTAAAAATAAATGGTCATACATGTTAAGGGTGAGGACCTTACCTGGAGAAAGAGAAAGGAAGTAAAATTTAGGAATAAAGCAGAAAGAATGCTGAGCGCCAAGTTTGATTTTTCTCCAGAAATCCATAAGGTAACAGTCTGTAGACTTCTTTTTTTAATATTATTGATTGAAAGCTTAATTCATGCAGACAATGCATCTGTATCAGACCCACTCCACTCGCTCCCTCCAGCTCTTCCTTGAACCCCCAAACATATCTCTCAGTTTCTCACTTCTCTCTCTCAACTTCATTTCCTTTTTGTTGATTGATTGATCTTTGTTTCTTATTTTATAACCCACTGAGTCCAATCAGTGCTGCCCACGTGCTCACGGGTGGGGAGTCATCCACTCGGGCCTGGGAAAACTACAAATGGCCACGACCCCACAAAGAAAAGTATCTTAGCATCTGTCAACTCCCATCAGCACCTCAGCTACAGATGGGCTTTGGCAACCACTCTCCACTCTGAGCTTGGTGTTACCTGACTAGATCTTGTGAAGCTTATGTGAAGATAACCATAGCTGCCATATGTTCTGGTGTATAACAGCCATGCCATGAATATCCAGAGGCCAGCACTTCACAGTGCTTCTCCCATCCTTTGGCTCTTACATTCTTTCTAACCTCTCTTCCTAGAAGTCTTCTGAGCCTTAGGAGTGAAGGTCTCTACAGATACCCCATCTAAAGCTGAGCACCCTCAGTCCATTATTCGATCATTTTGAACAGCTATAAATCTCTGCAATAGAATTTTTTTTCTGACCAAGGCTGAGGGTAGCACAAACCTATGGCTATAAATATAAATAGTTAGAAGGCATGCTGTTTGACATTATAACCAATTGACAGAATGGCACCAAAGATTTTCTCCTGAAGCCTATGACTTTCCCAAGTTTGGGCCATGTTTACAGCACCAGTCATGGATTCTCCCTTCTGGAGTGGGTCTCAAATACAATCAAGAAAACAATTGGTTACCTCATAAACAGTCTTGCCATGACTGCACCAGTGGGCTCACCTTGCCTGGCAGATCAATGTTTTCCAGTGGCTTCAATGCTGGGTAAGACCACTGATGTGTTTTCTCCACACCAACCTGCACAGCACCTTGCAGTACTCTGGAAGCTAACCAGAAGGAAAAGAGCTTCCTAGTCAGTTCAAAACGTGTGTGTGTGTGTGTGTGTGTGTGTGTGTGTATCCTTATGTCCTATACCAAAATGTGTGGTATGTATCTTCAGCAACAGAGTCTTATGAGCTACTATTGCAGGGCACCCAAGAGCTATGGCAACATCCTGTTTTGTTTTGATTTCTCTAGGTGCTCCTTGACCAATAATTTGTAGGTAGGTAAGCTGTGCCTAGCACTGAGATTTTCCCTTTATAAACTCATGACTTTGGTAAGCAGCATTGTACAACTATGAGAGATGTCTCTGTCCCAACTCTTCTTTAAAAAAAAAAACAAACTAGCTTACAAATTAGTGGATACTTGTGAAGCTTCTTCATACACTTTTAGTTTTGGTTAACCACCCTCTACCTACTTCAGACTTCCTTTTCATTAATTTATTCAAATAATTATTGACACAGTTGACTTAGTGGTAATGAGACATGGAGCTTTTAACTTTCCCTTATCTCCATAGAGAAGTTTGGATGTGGTGATATTCTGCACCCTAATACACTTATATTGGGTCAGAGAACAAAACAGCCACTAGATATAGAGGCCAGAAAATGGTGGCACACCTGCCTTTAATCCTATCATTTGAGAGGCAGAGATCATCCAGATGTCTGTGAATTTAAAACCACACTGGAAACAGCCAGGCATGGTGACTCACGTCTTTAATGCCAGGAAGTGATGGCAGAAAGCAGAAAGGTATATAAGGCGTGAGGACCAGAAACTTGAGCTGGTTAAGCTTCTAGGCTTTTGATCAGCAGTTCAGCTGAGATCATTCTGGATGAGGACTCAGAGGTTTCCAGTCTGAGGAAACAGGATCAGTTGAGGAGTTGGCAAGATGAGGTAGCTGTGGCCTGTTCTGTCTCTCTGATCTTCCAGCATTAACCCCAATACCTGGCTCCGAGTTTGTTCTTATTAATAAGACCATTTAATATTCATGTAACATTTGAATATAGAAAAAAACAGAGAAGGGGTACAACAGACATTGAGTAAAGACCAGGAATACCACTTACCAACTCACACTAAGCAGGACACTGTGCAACAGACAGTTTCTCTGGCTGTAGCAGGATATTTGATCACACTGTGAATCCCGACACTGTATTATTTACTGGAAAAATCTGTGTCTAGTTGTGATGTGGCTCATCTAGAAGATACCTTTAATCCAAGGGATTTCTACTTGAATATGGTAAACAGGATTACATAAAGTCAACCATAGGTTAAAACATGGAGCAAGCAACCAGTTGACAGAAAAAGTCTGTAGAGAGCAGGAGGGAGTCAGGAGGATGAATAGACAGACAGATGTACAGGAAGTAGAAGGAATGGAATATTCAGTTTGAGAAGTTTTGTTTTAAAGGTCTATTTCTGGGATATCAGTGGAGGAGGAAGGTCAGCTGGATGCTTTCTCTGTCTCTCTGAGCTAGCAGGTTTTCACCCCAACATCTGGCTCCTTAGTCTTTATTGGTAAAATCAAATGATTGAGATTTTGCTAAACACAACATCCATCCACACTGTAACAGAGCTAAGAGTAGTAAAGAGGGATTCAGGACACAGGGCTTGATGCTATTGATTCTGTGCATGCTAAGTCATGCCCTTAAATCATTCTTTAAAGTTTTAAATATTTATTTCTTTTCATTTTATGTGTATAGGTGCTTTGCTTAAGTGTGTGTCTGTGTACTACATGAATACAGTGTCCAAGGAGGCCAGAAGAGGGCATTTGATCCTTTAGCATTGGAGTTTCAGATGGTTGTTTGCTGCTATAACGGTGCTGGGAATCAAGCATGGGTCCTCTGGAAGGGCAGCAGGAGGTCTCAACTACTGAGAAAAATTTTCCAGTCACTATTTTTTTTATTTTCATTTTATAAAAAGTTTTAAAGAAATCACTAAAGTTACACTTTAAACAAGGTTTCAGGTAGACAAAAATAAATGAGAAATAAGTAAATAACCATTAGTGAATACAAGTAACCTAGCAAGGATGACTTTTCAAAATGTCAGCAAGTGGTTGGAGTCTTGAGTTCTCAAAATACACCTTAAAACTGAGCAGAGTCATCAGCCTTTGCTATTTGGAGTAGTTCCATAGCTTCTCTGTAAAGAGGGGTGTATTTAATTTGGGTTTCTTCATAAGAAAATGGTCAACTTATGAACCAAGGACAACTTTGTGAGTTTAATCAGAAGATTTGAAAACAGTTCATTTATGTTTTGTTTGAACTTTGGGCGTCTCATTTTTCTTCAGCTTGGCCAAGAAGTTGTATGTCACTTTAAGAAAACATGCCACTATTTATGCTCTGAAATTACACAGGGCTACCTTCTGTCATATTTATCTTATTAATGGGAGGCTGTCCTGCTGATCTTAGAAAGTGAGAGCTTTTCTTAAAGCAGAGATTAAATGATCAAGAGCTTCAAATTTGTTTAAATAAAGGATAAAGGGAAGTGATGTAACTGGAGGCATACCCTTCCAATTGTCTTTAGTCAATGTGTAGGTTGAGAAAAAACTGGATCTGCAGAGGGTTTAAAAGGGATCGTCAACATATATGTGCAATAAAAAACTACTTACTAGTCATTAGAAATGGATACTGCCAGCCTTATTGAGGAGCAGATATCTCCTAAGAAGTGTGTGTGTGTGTGTGTGTGTGTGTGTGTGTGTGTGTGTGTGTGCATTTATCCAAGGTACTGCAGGAGTTCATGTGTGCACACAAGAAGCCAGAGGAAAACATTGCATGTCCTGTTCTATCACCCTCTGTCTAGTTCCTTTGAAGCAGTGTCTTTCACTGAATCTGGAGCTAGAATGCCAATCATCAGGTCTAGTTGTCTCTGCCCACATGGTGCTGAAATTATAGGCAAATGTCGTCACACTTAGCTTTTTAGGTGGATGCTAGGGATTTGGACTCAGGTCCTCATGCTCCTGCAGTAAAGCTTCTTACCCTCTGAGCCATCTCCCCAGCTGCTAAGAGCTTAAATGGCTGGCACTGCATAAGCTTTTAGAGAGTCTTAGGAGGCTGAGATGTCTGCATCCTTCTCAAAAATATGGAACATAGTCTTGGTCAGAAAAGTCATTTTTTTTTTCTGGCATCATAACCAATCTGTAGAAAAGCTGGGTCTGCCAAATTCAAGCCTGAGTTTTTTTTTTACAGCTGCTGCATGAGAATATCTTAAAAATTACTAAATACATATTCTCCAAGAGCACTGCTGAACATAGGGTGCTCTGTCAGTCACCTGACCTCTCCCAACTACTGAAAATAAGGCTTTGTACAGTTTCAACTTTATACGCACTGAGAGCCAAGATCATAAATCTTCCCCCTTGCATTTATGTGTGTTTATCAATTATGCATGCAGCATTAGAGGTGGATGAGGAGCTCTTCAGAACATATAAGCACGTTCAGTAACCTCATCATCTATCATGAGACAACACACTGGCAACACTACCTTTGCCCATCTTCAACTCCATCCCTCAATTAATATGGTTCGCAGACACGATTTTGAACCTATTACAAAATAAGTAACTGTTCTTTTGTCGCACTCTATAATTTAATTGAACTAGGATACGTGTCTCCCTTGCAGACTAATTAGGTCTTCAGATGTGGGAATATTAGCATTCCATATCCATCAGCCATATGAGCTGGAGAGCTGCGAAGTGTTGACGGTGCCTGTAAGAGATAGAGCAATGGCCCATTTTACAAGATGCCACAGTCAGCATAGGTCCAGTTAGAGATGAACTGAAAACAGGGCCCTTGCTAGTGCCTGCTAGTTTAACTAACCCTTCCCACTACAAAAAGAAGTTTAGGGCACAAAATTACTAACAGCTAAACTTGCCTTTCAGGTCAGGCTCCTGGGGGAGATGAACATATGATCTTTGAAAAGAAAAATAAACAAACCTAAGCAGCAGAGGAAAGGATGAGGCCTGGATGGTGTGTAAGCCAGAGACCTCATGGATATTCAGTTAATGAAGAAAGAGGAAGAGGCCAGCATGCTGGTCATAAAATCTGTTCTCTGAGCACGTTCAGTGTGCCCACCATTCTGTGCCACTACCATGCCTGGCTTTACAAAGTGGGGATCCAGCGCTCTTACTAGGAAGTGAGGCTTCATGTTTCTCACAGTTCCTGGGTGCTGAGGCTGGGTGGTGGAAGAATTGTCAGTGTATTTTCCAGAGTGGATCCTTTCTTAGGTTCACTGCTGCAAGTTTGCTTTCAGGTAGAACGTGAGCATTAAATGGAACTCACTTTACTTCCTACTTGGGTATTTATCTCATTTTCACACAACTTCTGGTTTCATTGATCTTACACTGAGAGAAATCTGACTGTTGAGATTATTCACTTTTTACTACATGCCTGGTAATTTGCTGCAAAATCCATGGAGTGCTGTAATCTGTATTTCTTCTGGATGCACCTGTGTGGCCTGTGAAACTTTCGATGTTTGAAAGGCAGGATCCACCTGGTTCTCTCAGGAGTCTGGCCTTTGGAATTCAGCCACAAGGACCATAAGAAAATCCACAGACACCTGCAATGCACAGCCACAAGTGCTATGGTCAACAGCCCCCAGTGAGATCCCAGCCACAGCCAGCACTACAGGTCACTGTTTTATTTCTCAGTAAATGTTGGGCCATCGTGTTCTGTTCTTGGCATCTAATACTTCTAGTTAGTTCTCAACATGAATTTACATTAAAATGAGTTGATGAAATGAATAGGGAATTCTAAAGTGCATAGCTATCTAACAGACCATGAAGGTCATTAACAAAAGACAGAAACTTGAGACCATTGCTGATCCTCAAAAATTCAGCTCATCAGAAAACCCAACTACAGTATAAATTCCAGGCCAGTCAGTAGGACAGGGGCTGTGACTTTTAGCTTCTAACTAGCTCCTGGGTGATGCTCAGTGGCTGGTCTAGGGAGCAAAGGTATAAAGAGAGAGGACCCAAGCATGCGAAAAGCCATCCAACAGAAGAAAATCAGAGAGTGTGGACTAGATCCTGGATGCTTATACACTGATATGACATGCATTGTACCTATATATTGCTCATCATTTCCTAATTGTTAAGAAGCAAAATATTGTTCCAAAATGTATCTGCAGATATTCCTGGATTCCTCCGCTTTTCCAAGATGCTGAATCAAGAAGAAAAATCAAAAAAACACTTTGATTAAAAAGTAACCCTAGACACAATTCCTATAAACTCAATTCATGTCTGCTCCAAGCAATGGTTTCCCTTCTACTGAGTGAGAGGGTGGTTTCCTCCAGATGGAACCTGTAGCACGTCATGCAAACTAAGGCACTGATGTCAGACACATCCTCATAAGGAATTAGTAGGTACAGCTTTTTCTTACTTTTCTTTTCATCTTTCACCGAATCCCTAACTTGCCTCCTTGCTGCAAATGCCTGCCGACTTTAACAGACACGCCCCTTCCCTTCCAGACAGTCAGACCCATTCACTGCATCAGCTTTGAACTTGTCAGCTGAAACAAGGTGACAGAGGCTGACATTACAGAGCTCGATACAGTAAAAGTCAAGCAGCTATTCGTGTTTCACAGCTGCGGCGTCTCCATCATAAAATCATAAAATATTCATCCCCCCCCCCCATTATGTCACTCTTTATTTGGCTGCCAGAAGGGAAAGAACAGAAAAACCTTCAAGCCATCAGAATTTCACTGTGGCACCTCAAGCATGTGTCAAAGGTCCCAAAATTAATTCTGAGTATGGACAAGACAATGGCCTATGTTTCTGTCAATAGTTAAAAAACAATGAGCCATTTTTTTAATCACCTGGTCACACCACCAGACAGTTTCAGTTTTCACTCATCTCAGTCTTGAGAACAAAATCAAACACATTGTGGAGAAACATGTGTTGTAAAACATTCATGAAATTTGCCATCTATATCAGCCAAGTTTCTCCGAAAGAATAGAATGGGTAGAATATAGTATATAAAGGGGATTTATTATATTGACTTTTATGACAGGGACTAGTAATCAAATGATAGTACAATAGCAGTCTGCACACTGAAGAAGCTGAGGACTCAGTAGCTGCTTGGTCCATGAGGCTGCAGGGCTCAGCAGTCACAATCTGGTGCTGAGGGCCTTGAGTGTTCCTGGGGAGTTGCTGTTCTTTCATCCAGAATGGAGGCCTGATGAAGCTAGTTGCTGTTATTCAGACCCACATTGGTCATAGTTACTTCACAAAGATTAGAAAGCTGCTTTATCATCCAAAGGAAACTTTCCCCTCAACCTCCACAGAGCAGAAACATTTCTCTCTTGAACCCAAGTGCAAACATAAATTAAAATAATTATGAATTAAAAGTGTACAAGTTAGTTATTGATGGAATGGCACCACCCACATCCGCCCATTCAACCACACACTCACAACAAATCACCAGCTTAGTAGGACAATACACATTGTCACACATGAGCCTTAAAGAAGCTGGACCATAGCTCATGCTGTCTGCACTTGGCCTCTCTGCTTCAGTCTGTCAGACCAACGCATATTCTGGTCTGGGTCCCTCTTGTCCATGTCTCTACACTTCTAGAGGAGTGGTCTAGCCAGGGTATAGGCCTATTGAGACAGAGGCACAGGGGTCAACAAGAATCGTGCCCTCTTCAGCACTGCCATGCTGCCACCTCCTCAGGGCTGTTGGTCAAACCAAGTTCAACTCCTAGTACAGGGTGAGAAACAAACAATAGCTAGTGGAAGCTGTTCAGTCAGTCATCTTAGCCACCACTTTCTAGTCTTTCTGTCTATTCTGCTATAGAAACTAAAAGTAGAGTCCCATGTTCCCTGAATTGTAGACCAAGAAACACTGGGACGAGTCAGCCTCCTCATATATGCATGTATAGGCAACCCTCTGCTGCTTAGAGTAGTCTCCTCTATCAGTACAAAATTCATCTCTCTCACAATAGCTCCTAACTCCAACACAGTGTGAGAGTGGTTGATGTGTCTTCTCTTGCACAGTACTCCTGGGATTCCACCCCCAAGCTCACCACGGTCTAGGTGTGTTCCTAAGTAGCTTCAAGCATCAGGAGCAGCAGCTTCCTGTCATCTGCAACAGCAGGAGAAACTTCTGTATAGCCCACTATTCCACTAAGGTATATGAAAAGGGGATATGTGGTTCATTTCCTGTACAGAGTGTACACCCTTAGAAATGACACAAATCAATTTTCCCAATTGCTCCAGTGTCACCACATGTGGATGGAATGTGCTGCTTTTGCAGAAGAATTCAAATTGATGGGTGTGACCTTCCAATGACTTGCCCTGTTTTCTCATAAATCTGTTCTGTTTGTTAACAATGCTCCACTGAGAGACACTCTACATTCTAACGTGAAAACCCACAAATTTGGTGTGGTTTTATAATTCTAGGAGTCTATTAAAAATAAAATAGTGCCAGGAAAACTTACTGGGGTACCTTTGTGTTTTGATGGGACCCAAAAATAATTCATAAAATATGCTATAGAATGCAGGACTGCCTTTCTTCCCAAACCAGATTCTTCTTTGGTAGTGACATTAAACATCAAACAATGTGCTGACAAATTGCTGATGAATATGTCCTGCAGAACCAGTTGTGTGGATAGCATTAGTGGTGGGGAAATGTGAATGGTTTCTCACATCTTATGGAATTCAGGCTATAAAGCAAATATTTCGATGTTCATTTCTCCAGTTTTCTTGGTTCTATGTGATACTGAGCCACAGCAGCAAGAATTTGACAAGAAGGAAAAATTTAGAAGCCAGACAAGAAGGCGCTGTCCTCTCTGGCATGTCAGCTCATTTGTGCAGACCTGTCAGCCTCTTGCATCAGCCCTTGTCTTTGGGTTTACAGCTTTGTTCACACTTCCTAAAATAAAGCTAATATACTCAGTACACAGTGTATTAAATTCTGTAAATAGTGTCTGCTGAACAGTGATACCCAGCAAAGCTCCCCTAACACAAGCTGCCAGCAGAGACACTGCCTACTCTCTTTATTCTTATACCCGGTGTTTTTAACATTATGGCAATCCCCAAAAAACCTCTTTGCATAAATAATGATAGCCAGCCACAAGTCACCACCTTGTCTCTAAAGCCATCTCTGCCTGCTTAGAAAGCCCCTTAGCCATGTGATTACTCACTGATTGTGGAGAAAATGCCATTGCTCTCTAGCTGGCATTCATATACACTGTACCTCTTCCATAGCTATCACATTCTACAAGCTACTGTTTGGAAAGAAAAGATGTTCTCATATTAGCTTGATTTTGTTCATGGCTCCATTCACATTGACTATGATAATGTGAGAAAGTCAATATCACTAACCTGCAGTTCCTTCATCTTGGAAGTAGAGTCAAAACTTTTGTCCGATGCTTGTGAGGAATGAATTCACTCATACACACTCATACACATTCAACAATGTGTTGAACAGGAGTAGACAAAGTCTAAACCTGACTTCATTTTTACTTCTTATGCCTTTAAAATTTACTCATCAGAATTCTCCTCCCCCTTCTCCTTTATTAAGGAGAAAGTCAGCCCCCATTTATTAGATGACCAGATGGATTTGGGTGAAGACAGAATAAAACTAACAGAAACACCGTACTACAATTCCCTGTCTCCCAACTATGGAAAAGCCGTTCCAGTGGTTCATATCTCTCTTTAAAGAAATTATGTATGGGAAAGAATCATGGAATCACCATCATTTCACTCACTGAACTAACTCTAATTACCTTGCCCCTCTTTATAGTGTCTACGGGAAGAAACAAGTCAGAGGGGTAGGCAACGCTTCTGACATCTTTCCTGTGAAAATTGTCAAGAGTAGTTTTTAATTCTGAAAGCACGTGGGATCTTCCCTGATGCCAATTCTTTAAAAAATAAATAAATAAATAAATAAATACAAAGTAGAGAGTTCCTGTATGGTATCTGGGAAGGTTAGTTTTAATTGTAGACTTGACACAATATAAAATTTCTTGGGGAAGAAGTCTCAGTGAGAGACTGTCTAGATCAGGTTGGTCTTGCGGGATCCCTGTGAGGGTTTTCTTTCTTGGATTAACACAAGGGGAAAGACCCACACTGAATGCAGGTAGCACCATTTCCTATGTTCAGCTTATGCTGAAAAAGAGAGAGCAAGCTGAACTAACATGCATGGATTGATTTATTGCTCTCTGTTCTTTATCATGGATGTGACATGACTTTCTGCTTCAGACCCCTGCCACTTGGACATCTCTCCTGTGATAGACTGTAACCAGGAACTTTGAGTCAAATAAAACATTTCTCTCTTAAATTGCTTTAGTCAGGTATTTATCACAACAAGAAAGACATTCTGGCCTTAGAACAATTGGTTAGAACGTCCACATTTTAAGTGGCCCAACAGTCTATGTCCTCAGTCTATGTCCTCATGATTAACTCTAGCAGTTCTACAGGAAGCTGCTGGGTCATAATTCTCCACTTATTCTTTATTTCCTTAGCTCAAGGACCTAGATTCATCCCCCCCCTTTTTTTTTTGAGCAGGGTCTCACTATGTAGTCCAGGCTGGCCTTGAACTCATGATCTTCTTGCCTCAGTCTCCCAAATGTTGGGATTATGAACCTGGAGAGCCACCATGTTTGATTTATTATACATTCATTTCCTGAAGCTTTCAATCCCTCTCAGCTTTATCAAATTTGGCTTAATTTTCAGACTATATTGAGAATTTAAAAAATCATTTTGTATGCACAGTAATCTATTATCATCTTTTATGTCCTTTCCACAGGTCTTTTGGTAAATACTCATGGAACTCTGTTCTAGCTTTATTTCTGTAGCTGTGATAAATTACTCCAACCAAAAGCAACTTAGGAAAGAAAAGGGTTCATTTCAGCTTCTAGTTCAGAGTGCATTGCTGAGGGAAAGAACTCAAGTAGGAACCTGAAGGCAGGCTCTGACTACCTTTCCCCACAGCATCACCTCTACTGAGGCTCTCTCTCACTTTTTAGGCAAGGAAGTTCAATAACCATGGAGGATGGTGCTTTCTCACTTACAGACTGGCATAATCACTCAGCTATGTCTTTTAATACAGTCTAGGACCACTCTGCCATGGAATGGTGTTGCTTATGGGTGGGCTAAGCCCTCCTATATCAATTAATAACCATGACAACCTTCCACAGACATGCCCACTGGCCAACCTGATCTAGGTAAGCCCTCAGTTGGGCTCTTCTCTCAAATGACTCTAGGCTCTATTAACTTGACAGTTAAAGCTCACTTGGACACTTATTTATCTCAAAAACATATAAGAGCAATTAATAGGAAAGAAAAAGGAAATCTATTTTGCATATAAGATTAGTACAAATAGGAAAATTCAGGGATGAGGTCTAAGCAGAATGCTTGGGACTCTCTTTGGAGGAAATTTCTTTCAAGTTAATTTTGTTGGCTCTCTATGGAAAAGATCAGTCATCTAGTTCAAACTCTCTTTCCAGAGAAAGATTATTGCTGTGGGATGCCTTTCTGTGTGCTTTGAATATGTGTGGATCCCATTGGATAATAAATAAATCTGTTTTGGCCTATGGCAAGAAAGCTTACAGCCAGGTAGGAAATATAAGCAGTGATACAGAGAAAAGAAGGGCGGGGTTGAGGGAGAGGCCCAGCTGCTACCCAAAGAGCAACAAGATGCTAGCAGACTGATAATGCCACAGCCATGTGGCAACATATAGATTAATAGGAATGGGTTAATTTAAGATGAAAGAATTAGCTATCAAGAAACTGAAGCCACAGGCCATATAGTTTGTAATTAATATAAGTCTCTGAATAATTATTTTCTAAGTGGCTGTGGAACCACTGATGGGAGAGATTCGTCATGACCTCAGGGCCAGGCAGGACCAGAGAAACTTCCCACTACAGACTCTAGCCAAGAGAGAACAAGGGAGAACACCTGCCTTCGTTATAAAGAACACACACATGACTCCCAGTGTTACCTCAGGCAATGTAATGACTTAATGCATGCTAGCAAGTATCTTCCATTTGCTTGCACAGGTGATATGAAGTTACCTTGTCAAATAAGTGCACGTTACTGAAATGAATTGACTATGAAATCCCGGGGGGTGGGGGTGTCCACAAGATGGCTCAATAGAAGCCCTTGCTGCCAACACCTGACCTGAGTTCAAATCTAAGAACCCCTGTAAAGATGGAGGATAGATACAACTCCACAAGGCTTCCCTCTTACCCCCACATATATACCTTTCCTCACCTCCACAACACATTACCTACACAAACATGGTAATTTTTAAAGTCTTAAATGAAGAATATTTGGATGTTGATATGACAAATTAAAGCCTGGACCAGAGTCCACAGAATACTACATGAGGATACAATTTTAGACATTGCCAGATTTGGCTGTGGTTTTGGGGGTGACTCTTTTCATGGGTGGACACAGACTAGCCCCTTTGAGAAAGAAGTACATTTGTCAGGGTACAGTGAGGGGCACATGAGCTGTACCAGGCATTTCAATGGAGAGAAATTAATGAAAAGCAGTAGTGTGAAGGGGGTTGGTGGACTAGATCTATCCAAGGAGAGAGAAATGACATAGGGGCAGTGAGGACATTCTTAGGAAGCAAGACATGCTGTCCATGTGCCTGAGCCCACAGGACATGCTGCCTGTGTGCCTGAACTCAGGGAGCAAGAGGGAGACATGGAGGTTACAAGAATCTAGAACATTGAAGGGATCTCCTCCCTGGTTGATTGTTTCTGGAGCTTCAAACTGTAGACACTTTATCATATTAACCATTATCTTACCCGTGGAGAAGTGTTTCACTTCTACATATGTTCATTATTGCCTCGTTTACACATTTCAAGCATGTGTAATGATACTGTCAACAATGTTAAGGAGTAAGTAACAATAACCACATGATGACTATACCCCTCTGTGCAGTTAAATCTACCAAATTTTTGGAAACTTTTTTTCCTCTCATAATTTAAAAAAAATGTCTATGGTGTAAAAGTAATCAAATCGCAGTCTTTTTATATGCCACAGGCAAGCACATATTTAGGGGCGTGAGAACCTATAGTAGCTACCAAATGAAAACAGTGGATCTGGGAATGGGAGAGCATGTTCTCTGACTTCAAAACTCTATTTTCAATTGTTATGCTTCAAGACCCTAAGTTGTCAATGACAGGTATTGCTTAAAAGGTAAATTATAGTTAATCCACGCAGAGGTGATGTTACAGGAATGATTATACATGAGGTGAGTTAAAATCAGGTTAGAAGAAAGAAATATATACTATGATAAGAATTTTCTTAAAATGATGCATATCTGCATTCCCTGAAGTTAAATGCTATTTAGAAGCAAATGAAGATCATCTCCCAATGAGAGGGAAAGGGTATTCATTATCTCTCAGAAAACTGTTCACATCTGTAAACTCAGCAGATATGACGTACAAAAATCCCTGCCTGGTTTCTGTGTTTGGTTTTTGTGCTTTTCCCCCCCATTTAAGCCCCTTAAAATCTGTATAACACTTGCATGGAAATGCATATGGCCATCTAGAAACATGCTTTGGTTCATAAAATTAAAAAGCTCTTCTCATCAAATGTTTGCACTTTTAACATACTCTTTATTATGACATCTGCTCCATTCTTTTTAAGAAGCAAAAATGAAGCTGGAGAAATGCCTCAGCAGTTAAGAGCACTTGCTGCTCTTCAAGATAAGCTAAATTTGGTTCCCAGCACCCACTTTGAGTAGCTTACAACTACCTGTAACTCCAGATCCAGGAGATCTGATGTGATCTTCTAATCTCCAGACTCACTGCACACACATGCATAGACCTTCACACAAACACACACTGAAATATAAATACAAATATAAATACATCTTTTAAATTAAAATATTATTTCAAATAGTATTAAATGCAAATTATGTATGGAGAAGCACAAGATATGAGATGCCAGCTAGACTTTCACTTTCATCCTTATATCTTTTTTATAGTTGTATGATTCTATGGAATTAATAATAGAAAAATCAGCAAGTACATTGTGTGCTTATATTTGTGTGTTCATGCATAATTTTTCAGAGCACTGCCTCAAATCCTTCCATAACTCACCTCTTTAAAGCCTGCCATGAATTAGACTCCACAACCATACTTTATATTGTGTTAACTAAGGCTGAGATTGTTTGGTAACTTGCTCAAAATCACTCAACTTCTAGATCTATACAAAACAAGAGCAAGTCCTTACTCAATATGCTATATTGATACACGCTGATATCTGTATTTTAAATTACCCTTCTTAATTAACTGACCTTTTACTGAGGAGAACTCAAATGATTTTGCTTATAGCATAATTGTTTCTTCATTTATTCAACAAATGTTTATTGAGAATCCACTATACAGTTCTAAAATAAATGCATGAGTGGATAGAAGTACCATCTACTGAAAAAATCTCAAAAGTCAACAAAGAAGAAAAAGAAAGAGAGGAGACAAGGGAAAGGGGGGAGGGGATAGGAGGGGAGGTGAACTGAGGAATGGGGAGATGAGAGGAAGAAGGGAAAGCAGGGCATGTGAGGGAAGTAGTTAACTACATATGTCTAAGCACTTGCAATCCTCATTTCATGAGTAATTGCACTTGAGAGACAGAGAGTGTGTGTGTAATGTTGGGAGTACATGGATGAGCATGCTCACAATATCACTTTCACTTGTAAACTGTGTAATTGTCCATCTAAGAAATGTGCTCTCCTTCTTCTTCAGAGGACACCAGTTTAATGAAAGGTCATGGATTGGTTAGGACTTGAAAACCATTCAAGTCAAATTACCATCCTTCAACAGGATGTACACCATGTGTTTATTTTTGTGTTGTCTGGGAGTCACACAGGTGTTACTTCTCAAAACAGACTGAGACATTGTTGGTTGTTCATCCATGACTAAGATAGCTCCGCCGAGCCTTTCTTCTCTTCACAAAGGCTCACATTCATCTTCGGTAGAACTCAGTTTGGAAACTTTTAAACTTCCTGACTGCATTTGCAAATAAATATTAGGTTTCCTGCAAATTACAAAAAAAAAAAAAAAAAAAAAAAAACGAGGCAGGAGATGCTGCTGTATGGTAGGCTGGGGGAAGCGTCGTTAGTATTCTTCAATTTCCCTGGAAATTATAGAGCTGGATCCACACCTGTGGCTCCAGTAGCTCTTTAGTTTCAACTTATCTACCCTTTTCTCCTTGGGTTGGGAGACTACATGGGTTGTCGCAACACTTCTCCCTGGTGATGAAGATGGATCCTTGTTGCCATGCTGCTCTTTGGTATTCTTGATAGCCTTTCCTGAAATCACCTGGTTTCCACCATATCCACCATGGTAGAAGAAAAGCTTCTAAAACTGTTTCACTATGTAAACGCAATCAACAAAAACGGACTCAGCAGGTTGATGTGTTCATGCATAACTATAGACATGTATGTATGTAACAATAATAAAGGAAAAGAAGCTATCAACATGACCAGAAAGATGAGAGGGGTTGGAGGAGGACAGAAAGGACAAAGTGATATAATTCTATCTCAATAAAAACATATTTTTAAAATGTAAATCAGGTGGTAATATGGTTAGTTTTCTGAACTCTTTAACCATGCATAAAGAACAGATATAAAAACCAAAAGAACACCTAATGCCTAGAATGCTTTGGCATATATAGTCAGCTGCTCAACAAATAATTATTATAGTTGTTTATTTTGTGTAATCTTTATCAATAGTTTCAATATGCTGACCTTATTGGGGTGGCTACTGGTAGTTAACAAGTTATCAATAAATATGTTTATCTTTGCTTCTTTCCCTTCACCCAGGTATTTGGACATTCTTCAAGGTCCTACCAAAAGGGTATGTGCATATACTCTCTTTCATACTGCATTCTTATCAATAAGCAGTAGATGAAGCCACAACGGCTCTGATTACTGGCTATAATACTGCCGAAAAACAATCACTTTCTTGCAAAGAAAGTTTTCACTTGGCAGAAAGAGAAATCAATCCTGGATTCTGACTAGCAGAGCTCTCCCCAACATATAGAATAATGCTCTGAACAGGAAGCAGCATGCAAACAGCAGCTGCCTACGACTCTAGAACCTGGGTAGAGAGCACATCAATTCATCACCTCTGGGAAATCAGAAGCAGAGACTCTTTTTAATTTAATCTCTCTTTGACTCCAAACATTGGCTCTATGTTCTTTGTTCTTCTGACAGAGGTAAGCTGTACTTGGAAAGAAGTTTCCAGACACCTATCTGTATATGACCCTTGTCCCTGCTCATATCTACAACTGAAAATTTGGTCATGAATACATGCAAACAGATATTAAATAAACACCCCAAAAGAGAAGAAGTGGCAAGGGAAGTTGACTCCAGCTGTCTAAGTAAGTCATATTGATGATCAGCTTGGGATGAACTCATTGACCTTTGAAAATTTCCCCTTGCCTGCGCCACCAGACACCTCCAATTAAGCCAGGTTTGTAGCTGAATGTCAAGTGGATAAACAGACTCAGAGCAGGAACGGATGCTAGATGGACCTAAATTAACATGACAGTTATTTTCCTATTGCTCCTAATGCTTCATATATTCACAGAACTTCATAAAGTACCTGGACCCCAGAGCATTCACTCTTTAGCCTGTGAGAGTGGTTTGTTTAATGTCTTAAAAGATGGAAATTGTAGTAGGTCTGTGAGTCTCAACTGTGTGAATTTACAGGTTCCCAAGCAGGAAGAAAACCAGTAAGAGGTAAACACTGAGTCCACTGCCCATCTGAACTAACAAGGGGGTGCAGGGGAGGTCAGTTACACTCATAAAAAATGTTATTTAGCATTCCAAGATTCAGTTTCCCTATCCACAAGTGAAGACAACATGACAGAAACTGAATGTAATTGTACACACAGCCTGGTGATAACAGGCTCACTTACCATGGTGGTGGCCATAGGTAGTCAGGAAGTTATCAATAAATATGTTGTAAATAAACATTACAGTCAGGATGTATCTCATGTCCCTTACTGATGTCAACTTCAGGACTCTACTCAGCATCTATTTGTCTTGCCACCAATAACATCCATGTACTGCTCCACACATGGACTTTATAGCTGCACACAACTTTAAGTGATTCATCACCACATACTTAGGCTTCCCTCTACTTGGAAATGTACATTTTTCCAAATGTTTTGTTAGAAAGTCAACTATGTGTACTATTTCTATACACTTTGACATTCTCAATGATGATTTTTATTAGTAATTAGTCTTTTGACAATTTTAACCATGTATGCAATGCCCGCTGATTAGTTTCATGCTGTCTGTCTCCTTATAAACCCCGTCTACTTTACATCTCCCCTACAAGTGTCTCTCTCACACATTCATGCCTATTTATTTTATTTTGTAACACAGTGAGTTTAACTAGGGTCATGTGTGTGACCATGAGTGTGGAGCTATCCATGGAAGCTTGTGTTTAGTGGCAAATATACAATGGAAGACAATGTCTTCCTCTCTCTCAGAATTTAGCAATAACCAATATTTCAGGAGAAAGTGGTAGCGTCCCAAGGCATCTCCCCATCCATGACTGATGGCAGGGCCAGTTTTATGTGAGCCCAATGTTGCTAAATATAATTTTAAGTTAATTATTACAATGCTTTGTCAACAGATGTGGAAATTTTTGCCTATATTTTCAAATTTATCTTTGTTAGTTTTAATTATGTGTGTTGGTTTGTACATGTGGGTACAGGTGCCCATAGAGGACAGAAGAGGGCAGCAGATTCTCTGGGGCTGGAGTTAAAGACAGTGGTATGTCATCTGGTTGGGTGTGAGAATGGAATTCGGTCCTCTGCAAGAGTAGGAAGTGCTCTTAACCCTGAGCCATTTCTCCAGAAACATGAGGATTTTTTAATCAAATGTTCTGATTTACTTCCCCAACTAAATACAGTCTCTCAAGCTAGTCCATGATGGACACAGTCTACAACTCTCATACTCTGAGTTTGAATCCAGGCATTCTGGATGCTGTGTGCAGACACTGGCCTCATCTCCCCTGGAAATTATATCCTTTCAGGACATGCATGTTCAAAACAGCCAGAGGACCACACCCTAGACTCTGAGGCTATTAACATCTAAAAACACTTTTTAAATGTCAAATATCTTCCTAAAAGCTTTCTGACAAAATGACAAGCTAATTTTTTCCCCACAAAATAGTTTGGTCTCTAAAACAATCAGTTGCAAAATGCCAAAAGTAACCAAGAGGCATGAGTCATGGTTCCTACACCTGTTCTGAGGTAGAAGAAAGGAGCAGTGGGTGGAAATCTCACTCAGCAGCCATGTGGACTCCCTCCTTCTTGGCCAATTAATGCTAAAAAAATATACCTTTGAGTCTGGGAGGAAAATGGCTCAGGCCTAACTCTTGAAAGCTGGCAGGCTGATGCTGATGTACATGAGCACATCACACAGGGACAAGTTCTACTTGATGGCTACCAAAAACCTGTAAAAAGTTGGCTTTTTAGCAGCTGCATTAAAAAAGTGTGTGTGTGTGTGTGTGTGTGTGTGTGTGTGTGTGTGTGTATGTGTGCTTGTTCATACATGTGAGTGTGGGCATGTGTGTATCCTAGCATGCATGGAAATTCAGAGGAAAAGCTTGGGTGTCTCTCCTCCCCAGATGAGCACCATGTGCCCAGCCTTATGTGAGTTCCTAAACTCCAGACTGGTTCCTTACGCTTGAGTAGCAAGCACTTTAACCACTAAGCCCTCTTGCCAGCCAGAATTGACCTTTTTGTTTCAATACTTTATTTTTTATTATTATTCACTATGTGTGTGTGAGTTTGTGCACCTGGGTGCAGGTCAAAGAGGTGTTGGATCACCTACAGCTGGAGTTCCAGGTGGTTGTGAGGTATGCAGCATGGGTGCTGACAACTTGGGTCCTCTGTAATGGCAGCAAGCACTCTTAACCACCAAGCCATCTATGCAGTTCCCCAGTGCTGACATCTTGAAGTGTTAATTCACCCCTTCCAGGATTCCTGGCAGCATGACACCCAGGACATTTTATGACATAGCTTTTAGCACAGGTTTGGATTCCTAGGTCTTTTCTGGAATGCACTAAATTGAAACCACAGTTTACAGGGCCCTGGAATCTTCATTCTTATAAAGCATCCCAAGTCATACTTGTGCACAGGGAATTCTGTTCATTGTGTTTGAGTACAGCATAGAGTAAAGTCCAGCTGGACAGGTTGGAAGGAAGCTTCATGCCATGCACACACACAAACCATCTCTGATCAGCCAATCACAAGACAAGCCAGGTGCCTGCAAGACAGCTCAGTGGGTCAAAGCACTGATGCTATGAGTTCAATCTCAGGGGCCCAGTGGTGGAAGAGGATGATTCTCCCAAGGTAGCCTCTGACCTTAGCATGGGTACCATGGTGTGGGTGTACATACACACACACACACACACAGTTAAAAAGTTAGGTCATTGTTAGGCAGAATTGAGTGACTCAATTCTCACCATCCATCCTTACATGCAAAGCCTCAGGATTCATCCTGCCAAGAATTCAAAAGAAAACATGCTCTGGACTCCACTGTGTACTCAATGTGGAGACCAAGACTATCGGGTGCTGCTGGTTGCAGACACCTTTGATTGACAGTATCATCTCCTCTTCAGCAGAACTTTCTTCTCGCCCTTTATGTACACATACATTGTCTTCAGAACACTCCACCATGTAGAGAATGGGATTAGAAATGCAGCTCCAAAGCCTGGCGTTGGTGGCATACGACTTTAATCCCAGCACTCGGGAGGCAGAGCCAGGCAGATCTCTGTGAGTTCGAGGCCAGCCTGGTCTACAGAGTAAGTTCCAGGACAGGCTCCAAAACTACACAGAGAAACCCTGTCTTGAAAAACAAAAACAAAAACAAAACAAAACAAAAAACAAACAAAAAAGAAATACAACTCATGGCAGAGCATGATGGCACACAAAAGTAAGGCAAAGACCATGAGCTCAAAGCTAGTATAGGCTACATAGTGAGATCTTTGCCAAAAGATATTTAAAAACAGAAGGAAAAGTAAACTCTGGAGTTGGCTTCAGTTATTCAATTAAGTTATTAACAAGCATGATGAAAGGCTTTTGCAAAAACAGAGATACATGATATGTAGAACACACAGAGAGACACATAGACACAGACACACATAAAAAATGCCTTAGATAGGTTTCTATTGCTGTGATAACACACCGTGACCAAAAGCAATTTGAGGATGGGAGGGCTTATTTTAGCTTACACTCCCACATCATAGTCTATCACTAAGGGAAGTCAGGGAAGGAACTCAAGCAGGGCAGGAACCTGGAGGCAGGAGCTGTAGAGACCATTGAGGGGTGCTGCTTACTGGCTTGCTCCTCATGGCTTGCTCAGCCTGCTTTCTTATAGCACTCAGGACCAACAACCCAGGAGTGGTCACCATCCACAGTGAGCTGAATACTTCCATGTTAATCATTAGTCAAGAAAACACACTACAAACTTGCCCATGGGACAGTCTGGTAAGGGCATTTTCTCATTTGAAGTTCCCTCTTCCCAGAGAACTCTATCCTATGTTAAACTGACACTGATGTAAAAACTAGCCAGCAAGGGCATACATACATAAACACACAGATACAGACAGACACATACAATACAGAAGCACACACAGAGATACAGACAGACACATAATACAGAAACACACACACACCTGAGATATCCAATCATAAATCTATATACATGCACAATGTGTGTGTGTGTGTGTGTGTGTGTGTGTGTGTGTGTGTGTAAAACAATTTCTTCTGCCTTATTTTTAAATTCCTTTTGATTTTATTCAGCTCTTCTGTAGGGGCCATTGGCAGAAACAGAAGTCTCTGTAATGACAATAAAGGGTGATAACTTTCTGTCTTCTTGCCCATGACAAACAGTAATGTTTGCTCCTCCTGACAGAATATAAAATTCCCTTTATTTTCAATTAATTAAAAACAAAATCCACCATTTCTTTCAATTTGTTAAGTTAACATGTAGAGATATTAATTAAACCTGTTCTATGTGATTTAAGAAAAGAATTAATAAAGGTTAAATATGCAAGCAGGGCCCCCTCCCATCCATAGAGAGGCCAGGAGACCCCATGTGTATAACAAAGACACACACTCCAAGGGCAAGCTCCAGGAACACTCTGGCATACCCTACAGACTCTCTGCAAGCACAACCCACTTCCAGCTGGTGTTACCTTTATGGGAGAGGACTGAGATTTTATTTTTTAAATGATTGACTATGTCTGGTGTGTCACAGTCACACACCTGGGAGCCATTCAGTTCTTAAAACACCCCTGTCAGGTGGACAATAGGAAAATCCGAGCTTGTAGCAGATTGGCCTGACCTGGAATCTACCCTGTCATCTCACCATGGAGATTACAACTCCAAGACCATGCCCTTCCCTGTCCTCAAGCTGAACCTCACTGGCATTTACTCCATCTGTGTGTCTACACATTGGCTGACTGTGGCCTAAAGCAGCCCCCAGCCCATTCTTGTAAACAAAATTGTGTGTGTGCACGTGCATACATGGAAGTCAGAAGACAAACTCATCTGTCAATCTAGTGTAATCCATCTTGTTTTGTGAGTCAGGGTCTCTCACTGATGGGAGCATTCCAATGATAGCAGGCTAGCTGGCCAGACAGCCCTGGAGTTCTCTCTGCTTTCCCGATGCCAGCATTACAAGCTTGTGTGTGCCACCACTCCCAGCCTTTTATCTCATGTGGGTTCTGGGGATCAAACTCACAACCTCACTTTTATATGGCAATCAGTTTACCAGCTCCACCACTCTGAAGTCATTTAAATGTTGTCTGTGGTTTCTCTTTTCTGTAATATCAGAATTGGCTAATTTCTACAGAGGGCTCACAGCCCACAGCAGCATATTTATTGTTCGTCTTTTCAGGGATAAAGTGAAGCTTGCTGGCCATCACCCTGGTCATGTCAGTCTCCTCCCCACATGACAGTCCTGCGCGCGCGCACACACACACACACACACACACACACACACACACACACACACTGCTCCCTGCTTATGCAGCCCATCCCATGTCTTCTGGTGAGAATTCCTACCTAGCCTTAGTTCAACGTCATTTTTCTGAGGCTCTGCTGATGACCCAGCTCTTTAATGGCTGTTCCATGTGTCTTTGCATTTTTCTGTATTAAGAATGGAGACCCCTGCATGTAGATATCCAGCCCAGCCCAAATACACAGTAGGTATTCAAGCAAAGGACAAGCTCACTTGAAGCACAGCTGAAATTCACTGTGGCAGAGACAGTCTCCCTGATTCATTCTCCAAACCACATAATAGTTTGAAACTATATATATAGTTTTCAGAACCACTAGGACATACATACCAAGAAAGATATAGAGTTAAAAATAGATTTATAGGGGCAGGAACAGAGAAGCAATGAGCTGCTGATCAAAGGGATTAGGATCCCTGCCCAATTCTTTAAGAACAAGCAGAGCCAGCCTTGGATGAAGCTGTATTTCTGATGGCGGTTTATCGGAACTTTAGAGAGCTTGCCTATAGATTCAGTCACGGCAGGCGGTTAAAGTCCAAACCAGCCCCTGAAGTCTGCCTAATTAAGAAGACTAACAACTTTAGTAGCTATGGGGAAGGTAGACTTTCTGGGCAGAAGGGAACTTGCTAATGTCTTTTCTGGGTGAAGGAAGAAGACAGTATATACATTGTTAGAAGTAGGTCAGAAGCAAATCTTACTTTGGCCAGCCTCACATCCTCTCACCAGCTCATTAGTTCCTTCTGGGCCCCGATTAATGTATTATTTAATCTATCAATTATGATCTTGAGGATTTGTATGTTTAATAGAGTGCTTAAGGTAAGTACATATCTAAAGGAGGTAGCCAATGGCCCCAAGAAAGGTGATGGGATAAAAAGGATGGGCTGCAATACACCACAAGGTAGAATGGTTTAAATGGAAGAAACAGACTCAGAGCCATAAGGGTAAACAGCATGCATGCATGCTCACATGTGTCTGAGTACGCATGTTTGTAAATGTGTGCTAGAAATACATATTTGGTTAATGTCTCAGCATAAATATTACCTAGCATACATGTATCTTTCCCCAGAATTTCTACCAAGCAAACATACAATAAAGTGATCTTAGATTTTGATTCTGTTCTTTTCACTGTTGTATGATAGTCTGTAGTGGTATTTGATCCGACCTTGGGCTATTGGTCCGAAGGAGGCAGTGTTTCTTGTCATTGTACATGGCCTCTTAAAAGGAAAGGGAGAGGGGTCATGAGGCACCTCCTCCCTGCTTCCTGCTTCCTGGTGTTATCAAATTGCCAGGTAGATCGTTCCAGGTCAGATCAGAGGAGGACTCCAGCTGTCTATTCGGGTCTGTGAGTGCATTTTCCTCAGTTTATATCCTAATAAATTCTCTAATACTCCTTAAGCAGATTCTCATGGATTTCTCTAATTATCTAGTGCCCAATGTGGGGCATGAAGCCATGACCCTGAGATTAAGAGTCTCATGCTTTACTAACTGAGCTAACCCTGACTCAAAAGGAGAGGTGGCTCAGCAGTTAAGAGCACTGACTGCAGTTCCAGAGGAAATAAATGAAAGAAGGGACCACGTGATCCATCTCTCCTCTAAGAGGTCATGTACAATGAATGGCAAGAAGCACCGCCTCCTTTGGGCCATATAGCCCAAGGTCATGGGCAGAACAAATACCATCATAATAGTCCATGATAAAATGGACACCCCTGAGTTCTCTGAACACTGCAGGACTCTATTACAATAACCTTGATGCTTCATGGCTTCAGAGGCTCCAGTCCATGGCATTGGCTTTACTGTTTTGTCACTTGATAGTGGAAATGGTGTGGTAGTGCAGCAGAGCCTGTCACTATGGACAAGAGGGATGGTAGTGTCAGAGTTCATCTCTTCCATCAAAAGAGCCAGCCTGTTAAAGCCATTCTATATGTATGCTTCCTCCTCTTTGAGTAAGATGCTCTTAAATGATTAAATTGGCAAAAATCCAACAGATATCTTGGTGATGGGACACAAAGTCAAAGCCTGTGTCCAGGACAGCTTTGACCATTACAAACTCCTCTGGCCTTATGGAGGTGGGAGAGTATCAGATTTCATAATTAATCACAGTTTAGTCATGTAGACCTTAGGTGCCTATGACTTGCTTGTTTGTGTAGATCTCTAGTTTCTATGAGTTTCTGGGGAGCTGTAGCAACCAAGCTGGAGTACAAAAGCTGTAAGACCAAGCCCCTTGTGCCTGTTCTTGGGAATTAGCTGGTTAAATAATGTACGAATCAGCCCACTGGCACAGGGAACACTGAGTTTGATTTTAGAAACTCTAGAACTTCAGCTAGCATGGTGTGACACCTGATAGAGAGCACACTTTCCCACAGAATTAATTTAGTAAACACACACAGGCGGTCTCATATAGACATGGATGTGTTCTGTGTTGGTTTATTTATTTTTTTAATTTAACAAAACTGGTTTTATCTCAAAGTAGTTTTACCCCATGAAAATTTTTTAAAATGCCACCTGTTTGTACTCAGGATTTGATCTGAGATTCAAATAAAGCCCTTGCTTTATCTTACACAAAAGTGAATTTTAACAGTGAGACTTGCTCAAATTTGAAAATACAGTTATTATCCCAATGGTTACATTATGTGAATGGAATTTTCTATCTGATAGAAGAAAAATGGTAAAGAAAGAGGCTTGAGGAGCTGAATCTGAGGGTCTGAAATGACATGTGACCTGATGACTGTGAACAGGGCATAGTTAGTTCTGATTAACATGTCAACAGGATGTCACTCAGATGTCCTCTGGGCTGCAACTGGCAGGCCATTTACTGGGACTACATTGGAATGCTCCTATGAGAAGTCAGAGGTGAACCAAGGCATTTTAACACATTTTAGGCAAGTGGCATTTTCTTGAAAGCATGACTGAAAGACCATGGAATGGAAAGGCCCTTGTGCGTGGGGAACGCATAATCAGAAGTTCATTTATCTAGAGAGAGAGAGAGAGAGAGAGAGAGAGAGAGAGAGAGAGAGAGTGTGTGTGTGTGTGTGTGTGTGTGTGTTTAAAAGAGGTGAGGGTGGGGGAGAGAGAGAAGTACAAGACATGCAGACAGGGGCACACACACAGAAGCCAGAGGAGGATGTCAGTTAGTCTTCCTTGCCTGTCACTTTCTGCCTCATCTCCCAACAATGCTGGGGTGATAAGCACATGTGACCATGCTGGGCTTTTAAATGGATGCTAGAACCCAAACCAAGGTCCTTGCACAGCAGATGCTCTTACCACTGAGCCATGACTCTAGCCCAATAATTAGTGGTTTAAATGCATTTTAAATAGCACATATATCATTAAAAAAACACAAAACCAATCCCTGATGACAAAACCAGAAGTTAAGTATTAGATCTAAGATAATTAGTAAATTACTCTTCCTAGAGGATAAGAACAAAAATAGCAAGGTCCTCCTGGAAGGCTTGAGCCAATAGGAGCAACTAGAAAGAAACTGACAGGAAGTGGTGCAGTGCCCTGGGGAGATGAGTAGTGGGAGACAAATGAGGCTGTAGTGAAACAAGACCCAAAACGTGCAGCTGCCTCAGTGGGGGCAGGGACAGGAGCTGCAACCTGAAGGTATCCAAAGAGGAAAGGAAAACCCTGTTCCCTAAGGCTCTGCCTTCATGTCTTACCTGCTGGTGGTGCCCAACAGCAAATGATGGAAAGCCCTGATTATTCAGGACAACTTCATCAGTGTCTGGGGGTATAGAGCAGAGAGAAGGGTGGATATATAGAGACAAGGGTGGGTAGATGATTCTTAAACAATTCTATAATCTTCTGAATAGTCTTACTGAGTCTCTCATATGGGTTATTCTGCTGATGCTATGATAAAATACCCAGGCAAAAACAAAGTAAGGTAGAAAAGGTTTGGTTTTGCTACCAATTATAGGTTCCAGTTCATCAGGGAAATTCTAACAGCTGGATCTTGAGGGAGTTAGTCATTACCCTCAGTCAGGAAGCAGAGAGCTGAGCACACAGTGCTTAGCTTCCTGTCTCTATTAATACAGTCCAGGATCTCAGCCTAGGAACGGCACCATGTACAATAAGCAGGTGTTCCTACCTAATTAGCGTGACCAGGATGGTGTTTTCACGGGTACTTCCAGAGGCCTTTCTCCCTGGAGATTCCAGAATCTGTCAAGTTGACACTTAAGACCAATCATCCCTACCAACTGTAATGTCCTTCTGTCATAATGAAGCTGGGAAGAGCAGGGTAGAGGAGAGAGCTTCCTTCCAGTGGTGTCAGTGAGGCATATTCTTTCCCTGTGGACTCTTTAAACCATCATGCCATCCTCACAGAGGAGTCCACAATAGGAGTCATGTCACAAAACTATCTAGATGCAACAAGACCACAAAAATCTTACAAATGCACTATTTGTTCCTAACATCACAATAGCATTCATCTTACAGAAACCACAAAGATATAAAAGTTAAATATGGATGAATTTGAATAATTCAGTCCATTCATGTAGGATGTAAATGATTTTTATAGATGGATACCAAATCCAAGTTTTTCTCCCCTATCCATGGGTTATTTGCAAATACTGATCATAAGTTATGCCCAGAACAAATTCAAAATGCTGAAGACTAGAACTAAATCACACACCATTGCTCCATAGTTCCTGACAGCAAGGCAGTATGTTCCAAAGCACGTAACAAATGGAGAAATCTAATCTTCCAACTGCTGGAACTCAGAAGAAAATATTCTCTACTGAATAACATGAACCACAGAGAAAATGAGACAGACTGTTGCTGAGTCATTACAGCACAGAGAGACTGGTATCTTTGTGTGTGTTGGCAGGGGGCGGCGGCGGTGGGTGGGGGGATGCTACGGTCTTTGTTTAAGGAAAAGCCAGAATTATAAATATTTTCCTTTACCAAACAGAAAGAAAAAGTGGCTAGATAGGGCACCCCAAATACAAATATAAAAGAGAGAAGTCCAACATGAGCCAAGGGAAGCAGAAGGAGAGAATTAATAGACATAAAGGCATAAATTAATTTACCAAAAATTAGTAAGTACACATGATAATTAAGAAGATAAAAACAATTAAATGCATATGGAAGCATTAGTTAATATGCTAAAAATAGAATTGATAAATGAATAAAATAATTGGTCCTTTGAATAAAACAAACCATGTTATTAATGAAAATGTAGAATGCATTAGTATACTAACTTATGAATGTAAAAAATATATCTGGTTAAAATTCTCAAGAGAATATTTGCTCAAGTGTATGCTAAGCAACCTAAGACTAGAATAGACCATTTTCTATAAACACGAAGCACTGGCCTACAAACTGACTCCACGAAAGATAGAATTATGATAGATCCCAAACCAAGAAAGAAATTGAGAAAGTTGTCAAAGATATATTTCTCAATAGAGTCCCAGATAATTTGATGCATGAATTTATTTAGAACTTCTAGAAACAGATAATACGAAAGCTTTTCAAATTGTTCTAAAGCATGAAGTTAGAATGAATGCTTCCTAATTCTTTTTTTTAAACCCCAGTAGCCAAAATACATAGAGTAGATGTGGAGAGCATTGAAACCAGAGGCTATAAGCCAATCCATTACTACTGATTTAGAAATCACAAAATATCAGCAAATAGAATCCACACTGCATTGAAAAAAATAATTCACAGGACTATGTGGGTTTTAGTTCAGACCCTAGAAAATTTAATATTAGGAAACTATCACTTTAATTCAGCATATAAGCAAGCAGAAAATGAAGTAATAAAATGCTGGGATTCTCTGTCCAAAAATGCTATGATACAATTCATTATAGAGCAGGTATTGTTAGCAGCAGTGCAGCAGGGCACACATAAGTACAATTCCCAATTGCTGAACAACTAAATCACAATACTTTGTTTCTGTGTCATGAGCTTTTAACTTTGACAAGATGGAGGAGGAAGAGAAGAGGAAGAGGAAGAAGAAGAAGAAGGAGAAGGAGAAGAAAACCATTTTTTCTAAGACAAGAAACAAAAGTCTGAATGTATGGCACCTAGTCAGGCATTAACTATGCAGTCCTGACCAATAATAAAATCTCTATCATTCTCATGGTTTTGTTAAAGAAATGTGGGGGTGATAAAATGCAACTTTTGAGGTTATCTTAATGTTATAAGCAGTCACTGCAGAACATCATTACACAGTGGGCACTCAAAAGATACTGCCTTCCATATCCTTGCTGCTAGTTTTGGTTGAATGGTTTATACCAATGCATTTGAATCTGAACTTACAAAAGTGTGTCTTCAAAAGACCTCAACCTACTTTGCCTAACATGTCTATTCTTGGAGAAGATATAGCAAGTTGAAACCAGTTGTCCATTGCAAAATTATTCTTATTTAGACAAATAAAAATACATAATACAGGACCTAAGGTGTTATTAGTCTCTCTGACAAATGTCCTTCTATGCATAGGATCATGCTTTGAACTGTAACCTTGAGATGAATTATGTAAACAGATGTGTAAGATCTTCAGTGGGAAAAGATGTGTAAATGTCCATACTGGCTGTGTCTACAACTTCTCAGCTTCTTATAGAGCTGAGCTATTGGCCCAATGTGGAAATGGCTCAGGAGACTGTATCAGAGCCAATCAGCCCTTCCTACTGTGCCCACAGCTAAGTCAAAGGGAGGTGAATGCTTCTTGGTTGTCCAAGGTGTTGTCCAATAAGAATGATGATAGGTTGATAGAAGGAGTTGATCTCCATGGGGGACATTTCCACTAATTTGTCTATATCACAGGGAGTGGAGTGAATTCTGGACAATGGTCTTGTTAATCTCACCAAGGCAGGCAAGCTAACTGCACTTGGAAGATCTTCAGTGATGAATAACAAAACCGAGAAACATTGTCTCACTTGAACCTGACACTATCTGGTTGAATCAACACTTGAATTCACAAGTGACATATTCACACAATTTCCAGGATTCTAGTTTCCACTAAGCTCATGAAAACTGTGGTTCCCCCACAACCCCAGTGAAGCTTACGCCAATTAAAGTTCTCAGAGTTGCCCATGGTTAAAGTTGGCTGCAATTAAACACAAGGGTATTGTCTAAAAGGCCATTATCATCCTTGTTTGGCTGCCTAATTTCCTTCCATTAATGTGTTCTTAGGGTACTTGCAAATTCCTTCTTCCAAACTAATTTAGGAAACACATTTAGCCCAGAACAGGTCACTTTAAAAGCGTCATTCTAATCTCGGTCTTTCATTATTTCTCTAATAAACAGTGTAATTGGTAGGGGCTGAGGCCACTGCAGATCAATCTTTAGGTGAACCTTACGTATTCAAGGTGTGAGACTTCTCCCAGAGCCCAGTGTCTTTATCTTGGAGGGAACTACTGAGAAAGTTTTAAATGGTAAGATTTGTTTTTCTTCCCTTCTGCCCAAACTCTTATCTTCATTTGAAAAATAAGCATGTACTGGGTCATGTCCTGAACAATCAAACATAATTGCAGGAACCTTAACAAATAAATTAAGGAGTCTGTCACATCCTGTTTCCCTGACTTGCTGTGTGGCTACTTTTATTAAATCACTTAATATGCATGTGCTCCGTAAGAGAAGAATAAGACATGTGTATGCCATCCGCTGTACCCAGGGTGTCATTTGGAGAATCGACCTCAATTAAATCTAATTGTACTCCCTTTCAACTACAGAAGCATGAAAAGGTCCCATAAACTTTGTTTTAATTGTAAGTCAATTACATTGTCAAAGCATAGGAAAAATATAAATGTGATTGACAAAGACATCATCCATGCATTATGGACCCTAACTTGGAGTTACCAGGCACAGGTAATTTTTTTTTTTTTGCATGCACATTTCAAACTTGAATGAGTTGCTTTTCTTACTGCTGTGACAAAATATCTGACAGAAAACAAGTTAAGGAAAGAAATGTTTATTTTGGCTTCAGTGGTGAAGGGTGAAGTTATATTATGGTGGGCAAGCCATGGTGGCAGGAGCATGAGGCAGTGGGTCAAATTTTGTCTTTTGTCAGAAAGCAGAGAGAGATGATAGATGGATGGGGGATGGGGGATGGATGGTGAATGGATGATGGATGGATGATGGATGGATGATGGATGGATGATGGATGGATGGATGGATAGATGGATGGATAGATGTTGGTGCTCAACTAGCTTCCTTTATTCA